>NW_025199008.1:0-5857 GCF_004010195.1 Chiloscyllium plagiosum
TGATCTGTAGGCCGTCAATCCATGTGACATTTTATAAATTCCTACTTTGGAAATAGAACCAGTTTGACTCAGGATAGGAAGACAGACAGACTCTAACCTCACACCTTTAATGCATTGTCTGAGCTGAAATGTCACTTATTTTTAGAAAACCTTAAGTTATCTCAGGAATGTGACTTGTAAGAAGTTCTGGGATTTACATATTAATGAAACAAAACCTGCAACCCATTCTAAAAGATGAAAGACTTAACAGCAATCTAGGTTTGTTCAATATATAGCATCAGTTGCATGACACTATGATCTTATACTATAAATTCTGTTTCTTATGATCCTGCCCCACTAGCTACCTGACAAATGAGCAGCGCTCTGATAGCTAGTACTTCCAAATAAACCTGTTAGACTGTAACCTAGTGTCGTGTGAGTTTTAGCTCTGTCATACTGTGACCTCCTTTCAATCTCCAATCTCACCTGGACTGCTACTCTAAAAGATCTTTCCCTCACGCAGTCAGAATTCATTTTACAAGTTTATGATCCTTTCCTGAGACCAAGTTCATTTTGTGGTCCACCCTCAGAACTTCTACTGTATTTCCTAGCTTCCACAACTTTATGTAATTTTTTCAATCGATTTGTCTAACCTGTTGTCCCTCATTTGCACAATTCGGCAATATTTGTCTTTGTTGGTGGCTTTCCTTGCTGTCCCGATTAAGGTAACATTTATCCATTCACTGCTGCATCTATACACTGGCACATACGTTACTTTGGTGCCAACGTTTGGTTGATGTTCTCCAGAGATGTTAGCCTTGCCCTGTCTCTGTATCACTGGGTGATATTCAGTCAATACCTATATTTACCATAATCTGACTTTTGTAATTGTCCAATACATGAGAATGTGAAGCATTTGGATCCTCATCATTTTCTATGATTTGTTCAGGTTCTGTGAGGATGTGATCAGTATGAAATAACACCAAGGAATGCACCCAAACAGTTTGGCTGTCATGCTGTAAAATTATGCTTTTTTCATCACCACCAAAACTGAACTGAGACTTTTCCATTCTTTCTGTTTTACCATGTCACTTCAATTAAGTTTTATTTCCGGTGGCCATATTTGATGTTGTAAGGCTTGCCAATATTTTTTCTAAAACCTCAGCCCTAATGAAAGGCCGTCTTCCTGGTTGATAAAGTCACAGTTTCTTCCCAAAGCCAGGAAGGAGTCATGACTGGAAGAGTTTTTGGATTTTTCCTAAAAACCAATTGAGATAAATTGTATCCTTGACATGGGAAGCTGTGTGTGCTTCCCATGCCAGAGACTCTCTTAATGGGAAACTCACTATTTCCTATCATTTATACACAAGTCACATTTATTACTGATCTCATCTCCAAGTTTAATACTCATTGCCCCTTACTCCTGCATTCTTAAACTGTGAGAGGATGGAAGGAATAAATTTGCCATAATCTTACCAGCCCATAGGGCTGATCTCTCACTTAGAGAGAGAGATGACTGGTGGTGGTTTAACCTGACAGTCACCGTGCCTCAGGCAAGGGGAGAGGTTGAGAAAGAGAAGCCTTCATGCTGACCTCAGCCGGTGCTGGTGTTGAACACACTGCTGACATCACTCTGCATTGCAGACCAGCAGTCCAGCCAAATGAACCAACTGATCCCCTTTTGAAAGGAACATAACAAGTTTTGATTGTTATTTAACTGGAAAGCTACTGACTTCCCAAAGAAAACGATTGCTTTGTCATGCTGCATGATTGAATATATGTTATTGGAACCTTTCTGCACCACATTCTAGTCATCCAGTCAAATAAGCTGACTAACCCCCAATGATATAAATATTAAACATAAATACTTTAAATAAATGATATAAATGATACAAAAAAACACAAGTGAAATTATGTCGAGTATTCCTATGAACTTAAAAGAATATGTTTCAACATTTGAATTAAGTAATACTTCAATGTCTTTGTCTCAAAAAACACTGCTTCAAATATCTATTCAAAGTATCTTTAACAAAATCTTAAAACGTTTCAGTTTAGTGAAGGGTGCCCAACTATTTCCCATGGGCCACAAATGGTCCTTGAGATCTGTTATTCTGGTTCATAAAGCCCAGTATGGTTTGTGTTTTATTTCTCACTCTTAGTTTTGTCTTGTTAAAATAGAATGGACATTTTAGTTTGGTTGTAACCGTTTTCTTCAGTAATTATGTCAAATTAAATCAGATCTGTTAGTATCAGTATCTAAGTGTGAAAAACATAGATCCAACACGTGTATCTACTCAAGTTCACTCCCATATCAGACTGCTTGCTGTACTGTCATGGAAGTTGTCTGTAATTACCCTGTATTTTTTTGTGAGGTAGAAGGAATAAAAAGTGCAACTATGAAATTTTATTTGCAATGCAGACGTATGTGTCAGCGTAAGTACTCCTATAATCTCTGCGGAAGTGAATTGAGTTGACAGTAGGTGAAACATCATTTGGTCAGTTCACAAACTGCTATCTTCCACATATAGAAAACCAAGTACATGAAAGTCACTTGGCATAGGTAGCTCTAGTTTTGTTCACGTTACAAGGGGAGGGAACAGACACACATAAGACCTCTTGGGATTCTCATTTAATGTCGGGAGACTAATTCACTCTGCTGCAAAAGTTGTTTTTCTTTTGTCACCTGTCATCTGTTTTACTTCTTCAACAGACTTAATGTTAATTCATAAATCTCCCAGTCCTGCAAACTAAGAGATGTGTATGTTCTGAATAAAAAGATATTTCTAGTCAATTTGGCATTGTTTGCAGGATCTGAAAACTCATGGATACCAGAGGGTCCAGAGTGAACAAGTCTGGTGTAAATGTTTACAGTCATGAAACTTTGCAACCAAGAATCTGAGCTGCAGACATCAGGGAAGGGCCAAGTTACTTGAACACATTACTCCAGAGGGGAGGTTATACATCTCAGATGTGGTCATTCAAAGTTGCTCTGTGATTGGGAACAGGAGGGTGTGCCTGCAGATGAAGCGAGCATGGGTATCCAAGGAGTTGCATTTGAGGAGCCTCAGCCCCTGCATTTGACTAATACTGATGAGATTTTTGCAAACTGTGCAGATAAGAGAGGAATTGCGGGGAAAATGAATGAATTAACCATGATACCTTGGTATAGGGAGACATTCAAGTGGAGGAGTGGGGTATAGGAATGTGATAGTGGTAGAAGACAATATAATTTAGAGAGATTTATACTATTCTCAGAATGGGAGCCTTGAAGGCTGTGTTGCCCACCTGGCCCCACGGTTAAGGACATCTCAGGGGCAAGCAAAGAACTTGGTGAAAGAGAAAGAGGACAACTGTTGCTATCTACATTAGCACCAATGAAATTGACAGGTCAAAAAAAAAAGTTTTTTGCTGAAAGAATTAAAACGCAGGACTCCAACGTAATAAATTTCTTAATTACTACCTAGAACATAGAACATTACAGCGAAGTACAGGTCCTTCAGCCCTCGATGACCTGTGAAACCAATCCAAAGCCCATCTAACCTACACTATTCCATTTCTGTCCATATGTCTATCCGATGATCATTTAAATGCCCTTAATATTGGTGAGTCTACTTCTGTTGCAGGCAGTGTGTTCCACGCCCCTACTACTCTCTGAGTACAGAAACTACCTCTGATATCTGTCCTACATCTATCGCCCCTCACTTTAATGCTATGTCCCCTCGTGCTAGTTATCACCATTCGAGGAAAAAGGCTCTCACTGTCCACCCTATCTAACGCTCTGATTATCTTATATGTCTCAACTAAGTCACCTCTCAACCTTCTTCTCTCCAAAGAAAACAGCCTCAAATCCCTCAGCCTTTCCTCAGAAGACCTTCCCTCCATATCAGGCAACATCCTAGTAAATCTCCTCTGAACCCTTTCCAAAGTTTCCACTTCCTTCCTATAATGCAGTGACCAGAACTGTACACAATACTCCAAGTGAGGCCACATCAGAGTTTTGTACAGCTACAGCATGACCTCATGGTTCTGAAACTCAATTCCTCTATTAATAAAAATTAACACACCATATGCCTTCTTAACAATTTGAGGTGGCAACTTTCAGGGATCTATGTACATGAACACTGAGATCTCTCTGCTCACCTACACTACCAAGAATCTTACCATTAATCCAGTAATCTGCATTCCCATTACTCCAAAGTGAATCACCTCACACTTTTCTGCATTAAACTCCATTTGCCACATCTCTGCCCAGCTCTGCAGCTTATCTATGTTTCTCTGTAACCTACAACATCCTTTGGCACTATCCACAACTCTACCAACCTTAGAGTTATCTGCAAATTTACTAACCCATCCTTCTACACCCTCATTCAGGTCATTTATAAACATGATAAACAGCAGTGGACACAAAACAGATCCTTGCAGTGCACCATTAGTAACTAAACACCAGGTTGAACATTTCCCATCAACCACCATCCCCTGTCTTCCTTCAGTGAGCCAATTTCTGATCAAAATCACTAATTCACTTTCAATCCTATGGCTCTGTATTTTCTGCAATTGTCTCCCGTGGGGAACCATATCAAATGCTTTACTGAAGTCCATATACACCACATCAACCGCTTTACCCTCACCCACTTGTTTGGTCACCTTCTCAAAGAACTCAATAAGGTTTGTGAGGCACAACCTGCCCTTCACAAAACTTTGTTGACTATCCCTAGTCAACTTATTCCTTTCTAGATGATTATAAATCCTGTTTCCACACTGTAGGAATTCTACATCTATATAATTATCTCTTATAACCTTTTCCAACACTTTACCTACAACTGAAGTCAGGCTCACTAATCTTGAACAAGGGACAACATTTGTTATCTTCCAGTCTTCTGGCACTATTCCTGTAGATAATAACAACATAAAGTTGAGACTGTATTGCTGGAAAAGCACTGCAGGTCAGGAAGCATCCAAGGAGCAGGAAAATCGAGCCGGAGCTTTTGCCCGAAACATTGATTTTCCTGCTCCTCAGATGCTGCCTGACCTGCTGTGCTTTTCCAGCAACACACTCTCAATTCTGTCCTCCAGCTTCTGCAGACCTCACTGTCCCCATAGACGATGTAAATATCAAAGCCAAAGGCTCGGCAATCTCCTCCCTGGTTTCCCAGAGAATCCTAGGATAAGTCCTAGCTGGCCCAGGGGACTTATTTATTTTCACACTTTCCAGAATTGCTAACACCTTCTCCTTGTGAACCTCAATCCTGTCTAGTCTAGTAGACTATATCTCAGTATTCTTCTTGACAACATTGTCTTATTCTAGTGTGAGTACTGACGAAAAATATTCATTTAGCACTTCATTTATCTCCTCTGACTTCACGCACAACTTCCCACTACTATCCTTGATTGGCCCTAATCTTACTCTAGTCCTGATATACCTCTAGAAAGCCTTAAGATTTTCCTTGCTCCTATCCACCAACAACTTCTCATGTCCCCTCCTGGCTCTTTTTAGCTCTCTCTTTAGGTCTTTCCTGGCTAAGTTGTAACTCTCAAGTGCCCTAACTGAGCCTTCACATCTCATCCTAACATAAGCCTTTTTCTTCACCTTGACAAGAGATTCAACTTCATTAGTAATCAAATTGAATTGAATTAGATTCATAGTAAAGCACGGCTCCCATGCTCGACAACAGCCTCGTTCCCTGACAGGTACCGCAGTAGCTGTTCCTTGAATAAGCTTAACATTTCAGTTGTGCCCATCCCCTGCAGTTTCCTTCCCCATCATATGCATCCTAAATCTTGTCTAATCACATCATAATTGCCTTTCCCCAGCGATAATTCTTGCCCTGCAGTATATAACTATCCCTTTCCTTGCTAAAGTAAATGTAACTGAATTGTG
>NW_025199009.1:0-1883 GCF_004010195.1 Chiloscyllium plagiosum
AATCTTCTGGGAAGAAAACCACAAGAACACCTGACTCCTCGATTAGGCAGCGTTGACCATCATAGAGGCATTGACCACCCTTGGTCAGCTACAACGGGTTGGATACGTGACCGAAATAAGACTCCTCAAGTTCGTATCTAATCCCAGTTGTGAAATGGCGTCCGAGCCCCAGATGGACAGAGGAGCTGATTGAGTCATACACTCAAGGTCTGGCTGGTGAAATGCAGTATTCTCATAGACACTTTTCAACGATTGGTAAATACTAACCAAAATGGCAGAAGAATGCCTAGGTGTAACAGATCTGCAGACATCTGTACAGCCACGCCTGGACTCAGTCAGAGTGTGAAAACCAGTCATTCCCGTCCTCGAAGGCGATGATATACCGTCGCCATTTGGACCAATTGTGCAATGACCTCTGGTTGCAAATGCTCCCCTATGAAAATTTGCAGAAACTGTTATGGAAATTTTTAACCTGGCACCAGGGAAACAACACATCATCGTGAAGACTCACTCGTCCCCTACATTAATTCCTGTTTGTGCCCAAGTCTGTCACCTATCACAATTGTTTGCTTATACTCTCTCACAGTCTTCTTTACTACAGAGCCAGGCATAGCTCCAAAAACTGGCTGTTCGTGCTATTTTCCCCTGAGACAACCTATACTCACCGATATCTAAAATGCTGTGAGAGAGGATGGCGCCCACATTACCTGCCTACCTATTGTGGCAGTCATCCAGGAATTCTCGCCTTGATTGCATTGTTGGTGAACTTATAGCTTAAGGATTGCAACATTTTAAAACGGCAACCGACCACCATCCTGTAAAGTGCATCTTGGGATGGGCAATAAATAGGGCCATATCCCTAACATGAATTAATAATCTACCTCATTGAACTTGTGATGTGAACACGTGGCTGAATCTATTATCTGTTATGCTGCTGCCTCCTGTCTTCCCCTCATGTCCATCTGTAGGTTCAACCTGCTGCATGTTCAACCCAGCATGTCTATCTGTCGGTTCAACCAGCTTGAGAAAAGCTGCAAATGGACAAATTTCCTGGAGTCACAGAAGCCAGCGCCACTCGATTGCTGCCTTATCTACCACATCTGACACGATGAGAATTCGACTCAACTGCGTCTAATATATATGTCCCACTGCCAATACCAGACTCAGTAAAGCAATGTCTTTACTTGCCCTGATTTCGTCGCAGCTCACGCTCCTCTTTAAAGCACACTTTTCAAGTAACCCCCACGTGAGCGGCCAGCAACAAGTCAGAAAAAGGTTAGAGGACTCTCTCCTCCACCACTTCCCTCCCTGGATCGTTAATTTGGTTCTACCAGGGGCATTCGTGCTTCAGAAAACATGCAATCTGTTTTAAGTATTGATCTCCTGCATCTGCAGTCTTCAATGTCATCTCCCCATTTTCAATCTGAACTTTGGGCGTATTTTTCTTTCCTGTTCACGACCAGATTTTTTTTTGACAATTTTTGTTTGTGTTGCCAAATACATAGAGCAATACCCTGTGCATATTTACCTAAACTTTACTGGATTGCGTGAAATAAAATGAAGTTAAAATGTGGAGAAAAATGCGATCTCTGATAAATAAACGATATCGCAGAACCCTTATTAACAAAATGCAGATGTATCGAGGCAGGCAGATCCACACTTCTTTGAATTTGGCAGGAGGAATTAAATGGGGTAAAAAGAGGGAACATGTCATCTTTGCTTCATTTGTCACGGCATCGAGTATATATTTCGCACGTCATGTGGGGATTGTATGCAATTTCAGTTCGGCTATACTTAGAAGTGACTTTGGAAAGAGTGTAGAAACCTTTTACGAGGATGTTACCTGGTCTGCAGGGTATTCGTGAGGAAGGGATATTGGACAA
>NW_025199009.1:3010-4554 GCF_004010195.1 Chiloscyllium plagiosum
AATAATATTGTTAATTTTTACTTGAAATTTAAAAGATTAAGGCGTGAGGTGAGCTTCTTTATGTGTCGGGTTTAAATTAGCAGAGGGGTTTACACTGTGTGTAAATGGTCTAATTGGAGAAAAAAAACATGTTTCTGCGTAATCTTCGTGGATGCACAGACCTTTCCTTTTTGGACCGTTCAGTTGTAAGGACGTCATTAGTCGATAAATCACTGAATGTAAACTTTATGTTTTGATGAACGAATTGATGGTTTACAACTCAGAACATAGATAATAGAACAGTACAACACAGTACAGACCCTTCGACCCACGAAGTTGTGCCGAGCATTCATCTTAATCTACGATCAAACTGAACTGTGCACCCCTCAATTTACGTCCATTAATGTGCTTATCCAGTATTCGCTTAATTATCCCTAATGCTGGCTGTGCATTCTACGCTGTCTGTGCGTTGTCTGCTGTAATACAATGTCTACTGTTTGGCTTGAACAATCATCAATGTATAGACTGCAGCAAAGCAATACCAGTAGTAACACAACAACTACTGTGTTGGGTCACTGATATTTTGACACTTAGCATTGTGTAAACTTTGTTATCCACAGTAATTCAATGTGAAGCGTGTGAGGTGGTTGATGTTTCAATATGCGGCATCTGCACAGTCTGCATTGTGTACGGTAATGCAATGTCTAAAATATGGGACACTAGGTATGTGTATTGAAGACACAATGAGATCCTGAATTCTAACCAGGTTTTACAATTGGACATTGCAGCCTTTGTCGAAACCTCGGAGACTGAATGGAGCCTTGTTGCCGGTACGATCCGTGTTAAAGGCAAATATTTCACAGACTGACTGACGACCAAAGCAATGATAGATAATCACCCCGCATTCCTTAAATAGAAGTATTTCTGTCAAGTGTGTCCGCTTCTCGGCGTTTAACCTGATGTTGTATCCCTGAAGATAAAGAAGTTAATCTCCAACTAATTCTCAACCAATGCATTAGTCATAAAGAGCGAACAATAACAGGCAAGTTACCGAGGGCAGTTGTGGTGTTAAGAAAGAATCCTTTCTAATCTTCTGACCTTTGAGCCAAGAAGTCTAAGTTCATATGCCATATCTCCACATCAAACCAAGGACATATAAAACCGACTATTTCATCACGCCAATGTTTTGTTCAGATTGAAGAACTGTTGCTGATTGTTGACAACAAGAATAGCATGCGGCAAAACAAAAATAGCCCAAGTGTGCATTTAAACCATTGCAATTGGGCAAGAAATGATGCGTTTGGGTCTTTAAAAGAGGCTGGGAGATTATCCACACACCACTACTCTATTTCAGATGGTTCTGAATAAACTTTTCTTTCCAATTGCTTATATACTTCCAACGCGGAATGGCATGACTGCTTCCATTTCCCTTCGTATGGAAAGTTATTCAGTTAATCAACGTTGGAACCAATGTAACTTTCTATCTAGTTGGCCTTCACTCCGTTCACATTGATGTATTTCTACCGGTTCTTAAAACTTCCCAGTATCAAGTATTTCATGGAATC
>NW_025199009.1:4808-5857 GCF_004010195.1 Chiloscyllium plagiosum
TTTTATGTATCACTACCTGCAAACAATATTTCAACTTTCTACTTTAATATTAATGTGATTGCATCGATGTTGGTGTTGGGTAGGTCATTTGGGAGGCTGACTGCTATTTGATGCAGCGCAATGCCCGAATGGAGTTTGATTTATTTTGATTTATTCTTGCCACATGTCCATAAGTCCAACGAAGCGTTTTGTGTTGCGTGCAGTATGGCAGACCACGACACACAATGACACAGGGGTGATAAAACAGAGCGAGCAATACCAGGTTTCGGCTGCAAACGTGTACAGAAATCAAGGTCAACATGAAATTTCAGATTTGATTTGTCTGTTCAGAAGTCCTTAACAGCGGGGAAGAAGACGTTCTTGAACATTTTGGTACGTGTGTTTAAGCTTTTCTGCCTTGAGTCTGTGAAAAGAGAATCAATACACTCAGTCTTTTCCCCAAGGCTAGGGAATCGAGGACGAGAGGCCGTAATATTACGGTGAAAGGAGATAGAGTGAAAAGAAACCTGAGGGCAAGTATTTTACACAGAGAGTGGTCCGCATATTGAATGAGATGCCAGTTGAAGTAGTTGAGCAGGTAGACAAACAATATTTAAACGCATTTGTACGAAGATATGGCTAGGAAAGATTTAGATGGGGATGGTCATTTTTATCATCATGTATCAGTTTGGGCCAAAGGGCTTGGATCCATGTTGTAGGACCCGATGGCTTTCTATGTCTCTAAGTGTCAAGAAGATATTATAACGGCTGTAGGAGGAGGCTTTAATGATGTTGTCTTTCATTCCACTGCAACGAGAAGTGCAGGTAGAGTCTGTGGATTGAAGTTTGGCTTGAACGTTGATCTCAACAGTGACGATAGTTCTCTGTATTTCTTCCAGTCTTGGGCAGAGCAGTTGTAGTGTCAACCTGTGATGCATCCAGGTAACATGCTTTACCTGGTGCATCTGCAAGAGGCGTTGACGGTTCGATGAAGTTAGATTCCTGTACCAGATAAAGTACAATCTCTAAGAGATCGTGCGAGGAGTAGGCCATTTGGTAACTCAAACCTG
>NW_025199010.1:0-5858 GCF_004010195.1 Chiloscyllium plagiosum
CCTCCTCCCCGTATCTCTCTTCAAACACAATGAGAGATCCCTCCAACCCCGGTAACACACTCATTGAACATCATCAGTAACCCTTCCCACCCCGGTAACACTCTCATCTAACATCATCAGAGACCCCTCCCAGCCAGGTAACAATCTCTTACAACACCATCAGAGACCCCTCTCACTCCGGTGACACTCTCTTCATCATCATCAGAGACTCCCCCCATACCCCTGTAACACTGACTTCATCATCATCAGAGACCCCTCACTCCCTGTCTCTTCATCATCATCAGAGATCCCTCCCACCCCGGCAACAATTTCTTTATCATTGTCAGAGACCAGTCCCACCCTGGCAACACTGTCTTCTCCATCATCAGAGACCTCTTCCATCGCGATAACACTCTCTTCATTATCATCATCAGAGACCCCTCCAACCCCGGCAACACTCTCTTCATCATCCTCAGAGACCCCTCACTCCCCGGGAACACTCTCTTCATCATCATCAGAGACCCCTCACTCCCCGGGAACACTCTCTTCATCATCATCAGAGACCAGTCCCACGCTGGCAACACTCTCTTCATCATCATCAGAGACCCCTCTCACTCCGGGAACACTCTCTCCATCATCATCAGAGATCCCTCCCACCCCGGCAACAATCTCTTCATCATTGTCAGAGGCCAGTCCCACCCCGATAACACTCTCCTCATCATCGTCAGAGACCAGTCCCACCCTGGCAACACTCTCTTCACCATCATCAGAGACCTCTTCCATCCCGATAACACTCTCTTCCAACATCATCAGAGACCCCTCCAACCCCGGCAACACTCTCTTCATCATCGTCAGAGACCCCTTACACCCCATTAACACTCTCTTCATCATCCCCTCTCACCCCGGTAACAATCTCTTCATCATTGTCAGAGACCAGTCCCACCCCAGTAACACTCTCTTCATCATCGTCAGAGACCAGTCCCACCCTGGCAACACTGTCTTCATCATCATCAGAGACCCCTTCTGTTCATCATCATCATCAGAGACCCCTCTCACCCCGGTAACAATCTCTTCATCATTGTCAGAGACCCCTTCCACCCCGATAACAGTCTGTTCATCATCATCATCAGAGACCCCTCTCACCCCGGTAACACTCTCTTCATCATCATCAGAGATCCCACTCACCCTGGTAACGCTCTCTTCATCATCATCAGAGATCCCTCCTACCCCGGTAACAATCTCTTCATCATTGTCAGAGACCCCTTCCACCCCAATAACACTCACTTCATTATCATCATCAGAGACCCCTCACACCCGGTAACACTCTCTTCCAACATCATCAGAGACCCCTCCAAACCCGGCAACACTCTCTTCTTCATCATCAGAGAACCCTCACACCCCGGTAACACTCTCTTCCAACTCCATCAGAGACCACTCCTATCTCGGTAACACTCTCTTCCAACACCATCAGAGTGTCCCCCTACCCCATTAACACACTCATCTAACATTAGACAAGCCTCCCAACCAGAAACTCTCTCTCTTCATCATCATCAGAGACCCCTCCCAACCTGGTAACACTGTCTTCATCATCATCAGAGACACCTCCCACCCCGGTAACATTCTCTTCCAACACCATCACAGACCCCTCCTACCCAGATAACACTCACTTCATCATCATCAGAGACCCCACCATACCACTGTAACACTCTCCTCATCATCATCAGAGACCCCTCACTTCCCGGTAACACTCTCTTCATCATCGTCAGAGACCCCTCACACCCCAGTAACACTCTCTTCATGATCATCAGAGACCCCTTCCACCCCGGTAACACTCTCTTGCAACACCATCAGAGACCCCTACTACCCGGGCAACACTCTCTTGACCATCGTCAGAGACCCCTCACACCCCGGTAACACTCTCTTCATCATCATCAGAGACCCCTTCTACCCGGACAACACTCTCTTCATCGTCAGAGACCCCTCACACCCCGGTAACGATCTCTTCCAACACCATCAGAGACTCCTCCCACTCCGGTAACACTCTCTTCATCATCATCAGAGACCCCTTCCACCCCGATAACACTCTCTTCATTATCATCATCAGAGACCCCTCTAACCCCGGCAACACTCTCTTCGAACACCATCAGACACCCCTCCTTCCCGGGCAACACTCTCTTCATCATCATCAGTGACACCTCCCACCCAGCAACACTGTTTTCATCATCATTAGAGACTCCTCACACCCCAGTAACACTCACGTCATCAGCATCAGAGACTCCTCACACCCTGGTAACACTCTCTTCATCATCGTCAGAGACCCCTCCCACCCGGAAACACTGTCTTCATCATCATCAGAGACCCCTCACACACCAGTAACACTCTCTTCATCATCATCAGAGATCCCTCACTCCCCGGCATCAATCTCTTCACCATCATTAGCGATCCCTCCTACCTCGCTAACAGTCTCATCATCATCATCAGAGACACCTCCCACCCGGTAACACTGTCTTCATCATCATCAGAGACGCCTCACACCCCGGTAACACTCTCTTCATCATCATCAGAGACCCCTCCCACCCGGAAACACTCTCTTCATCATCATCAGAGACCCCTCACACAACAGTAACACTCTTTCATCATCATCAGTGATCCCTCCCACCCGGTAACACTCTCTTCATCATCATCAGAGACCCCTCTAACCCCGGCAACACTCTCTTCTAACACCATCAGACACCCCTCCTTCCCGGGCAACACTCTCTTCATCGTCAGAGACCCCTCACACCCCGGTAACGATCTCTTCCAACACCATCAGAGACTCCTCCCACTCCGGTAACACTCTCTTCATTATCATCATCAGAGACCCCTCACACCCGGTAACACTCTCTTCATCATCGTCAGAGACCCCTCACACCCTGGTAACACTCTCTTCATCATCATCAGAGACCCCTTCCACCCTGGAAACACTCTCTTGCAACACCATCAGAGACCCCTACTACCCGGCAACACTCTCTTCATCATCATCAGAGACCCCTCACACCCCGGTAACAATCTCTTCCAACACCATCAGAGTGTCCTCCTACCCAGTTAACACTCTCATCTAACATCAGACAAGCCTCCCAACCAGAAACTCTCTCTCTTCATCATCATCAGAGTCCCCTCCCAACCTGGTAACACTCTCTTCATCATCATCAGCGACACCTCCCACCCCGGTAACACTCTCTTCCAACACCATCAGAGACCCCTCCTACCCGGGTAACACTGTCTTCATCATCATCAGAGACCCCTCCCAACCAGAAACTCTCTCTCTTCATCATCATCAGAGTCCCCTCCCAACCTGGTAACACTCTCTTCATCATCATCAGCGACACCTCCCACCCCGGTAACACTCTCTTCCAACACCATCAGAGACCCCTCCTACCCGGGTAACACTGTCTTCATCATCATCAGAGACCCCTCCCACCCCAGTAACACTCACGTCATCATCATCAGAGACCCCTCACTTCCTGGTAACACTCTCTTCATCAACATCAGAGATCCCTCCTACCCCGGTAACACTGTCTTCATCATCATCAGAGACTCCTCACACCCCGCTAATACTCTCTCCAACATCATCAGAGACCCCTCTCATTTCGGTAACACTCTCTTCTTCATCATCATCAGAGATCCCTCCCACCCCGGTAACACTCTCTTCATTATCATCTTCAGAGACCCCTCACACCTGGTAACACTCTCTTCCAACATCATCAGAGACCCCTCCTACCCGGGCAACACTCTCTTCATCGCCACCAGAGACCCCTCACTCCCCAGTAACACTCTCTTCATCATCATCAGAGACCCTTCTCACCCCGGTAACACTCTCGTCCAACACCATCAGAGACCCGTCCAACCCGGGCAACACTCTCTTCATCATCATCAGAGACCCCTTCCACCCCGGTAACACTCTCTTGCAACACCATCAGAGACCCCTTCCACCCCAGTAACACTCTCTTCATCAACATCAGAGACCCCTCAGACCCCGGTAACACTGTCTTCATCATCATCAGAGACCCCTCCTACCCGGGCAACACTCTCTTCATCGCCATCAGAGACCCCTCACTCCCCAGTAACACTCTCTTCATCATCATCAGAGACCCTTCTCACCCCGGTAACACTCTCTTCCAACATCATCAGAGACCCCTCCTACCCGGGCAACACTCTCTTCATCGCCATCAGAGACCCCTCACTCCCCAGTAACACTCTCTTCATCATCATCAGAGACCCTTCTCACCCCGGTAACACTCTCTTCCAACATCATCAGAGACCCCTCCTACCCGGGCAACACTCTCTTCATCGCCATCAGAGACCCCTCACTCCCCAGTAACACTCTCTTCATCATCATCAGAGACCCTTCTCACCCCGGTAACACTCTCTTCCAACATCATCAGAGACCCCTCCTACCCGGGCAACACTCTCTTCATCGCCATCAGAGACCCCTCACTCCCCAGTAACACTCTCTTCATCATCATCAGAGACCCTTCTCACCCCGGTAACACTCTCTTCCAACATCATCAGAGACCCCTCCTACCCGGGCAACACTCTCTTCATCGCCATCAGAGACCCCTCACTCCCCAGTAACACTCTCTTCATCATCATCAGAGACCCTTCTCACCCCGGTAACACTCTCTTCCAACATCATCAGAGACCCCTCCTACCCGGGCAACACTCTCTTCATCGCCATCAGAGACCCCTCACTCCCCAGTAACACTCTCTTCATCATCATCTCTTCATTATCATCATCAGAGACCCCTCACACCTGGTAACACTCTCTTCCAACACCATCAGAGACACTCCTACCCGGTAACACTGTCTTCATCGTCATCAGAGACTCCTCACACCCCGGTAACACTCTCTTCATCATCATCAGAGATCCCTCACACCCCGGTAACACTCTCTCCAACACCATCAGAGACCCCTCTCATTCCGTCACACCTGGTAACACTCTCTTCCAACACCATCAGAGACACTCCTACCCGGTAACACTGTCTTCATCGTCATCAGAGACTCCTCACACCCCGGTAACACTCTCTTCACCATCATCAGCGATCCCTCCTACCCCGGTAACACTCTCATCATCATCATCAGAGACACTCCTACCTGGTAACACTGTCTTCATCATCATCAGAGACTCCTCACACCCCGGTAACACTCTCTTCATCATCATCAGAGATCCCTCAGACCCCGGTAACACTGTCTTCATCATCATCAGCGATCCCTCCTACCCCGGTAACACTCTCTTCATCATCATCAGAGACTCCTCACACCCAGGCAACACTGTCTTCACCATCATCAGAGACCCCTCTCATTCCGGTAACACTCTTTTCATCATCATCAGAGATCCCTCCCACCCAGGCAACCCTGTCTTCACCATCATCAGAGACCTCTTCCACCCCGATTTCACTCTTTTCATTATCATCATCAGAGACCCCTCACCCCCGGTAACACTCTCTTCATCATCGTCAGAGACCCCATACACCCCAGTAACACTCTCTTCATGATCATCAGAGACCCCTTCCACCCCGGTAACACTCTCTTGCAACACCATCAGAGACCCCTACTACCCGGGCAACACTCTCTTCATCATCATCAGAGATCCCTCACACCCGGTAACACTCTCATCACCATCATCAGAGACACCTCGCACACCAGTAACACTCACTTCATCATCATCAGAGACCCCTCACTCCCCGGTATCACTCTCTTCATCATCATCAGTGATCCCTCCTACCCTGGTAACACTCTCATCATCATCATCAGTGATCCCTCCTACCCCGGTATCACTCTCTTCATCATCATCAGAGACCCCTCTAACCCCGGCAACACTCTCTTCATCATCGTCAGAG
>NW_025199011.1:0-5858 GCF_004010195.1 Chiloscyllium plagiosum
GCCTCCCCTCTGGTCGGACAATCTACATACTGTTCAAAAATCTATCCGTCTTTGCCTTAAAAAACCTTCCATGAGAGAGCCTCCACTGTTTCACTGGGCAGGGAATTCCACAGATTCACAACCCTTTGGGTGAAGAAGTTCCTCCTCGACTCAGTCTTAAAGCTGTTCTCTCTTATTTTGCGGCAGTGCCCCCGGTTCTCATTTCACCTGCCAATGGAAATGACCTCCTGCTTCTATCTTATCTATTCCCTTCATAGATAAGATAAAAGCATTATTATATATTTCTTTAAGACCCTTCCTCATTCTTCTAAATTCCAATGAGTGTAGTCGCAGTATACTGAAACTCTCCTCATAAGGCAACCCTCTCAACTCTGGAATCAACCTAGTGAATGTCATCTGCACCCCCTCCAGCGCCATGTGAAAATCCAGTTCATTACCTGAATAAATACAAATCCTACTTTCAGAACATTTTAATAGATAAAAGATTTTGCTTTTGGATGTAGGTCGTTCATGAACAATGAAATAATTTGTTTTAAACTTGTTTCCTTTAAAGTTCAAAAAGAAAGCCCTGAAAAGGGGGATGGTGATCATACAGAACTATGCCTAAAGACAAGGAGAAAGTGAGGAGCGCAGATGCTGGAGATCAGAGTCGAAAAGTGTGGCACTGGAAAAGCACAGCTGATCCGGCAGCATCCGAGCAGCAGGAGAATTGACATTTCGGGCATAAGGCCTTCAACATGTTCCTGCGCCACACTTTTCGACTATGCTGGAAGACAGGCTGACATAACCCGTAAGTAACATCTATAGAAGCTCAAATAACAGATTGCACACCTTGACACAAAAGAGGAACAATTGGCTTTTTTGACAACAGTGGAGACAATGATAAACAGTTGCTGTGAAAAGTGGGAGAAAAGATTGTTAACAACCAAGTGGAGTGCTGTTGAAAACTGGTTTGTTGCCTGAAGAGATGGGACTTGGGAATGATTTAGGAACTTGAGTCATGAAAGTGGCCCTTTGCTGCTGGAACTGAGACGTAGTGGAATGATGTTCAAAAGACTCTGGAAGACTTGCCAAGCTTGGTGGGCAGAAAACATCCTGCTGAAAAGCTAGCAGGCACTCCCATGTTAATCTGAGGCTACCTATATGGTGGGAATGTGTTAAAAATCAAACTCTTGTAAAATATTTGAGGTGTTATTTGAGAAGTATCTTTTTTTTCTCTGGTGCATTAGGCTGTACACCACTTAACATATAACTGTTGATTTTAATTTATTTGCTGCAGCAGAAGTCTTGCCATGTAAAATTTTGTGCTGCAGTTCTTTCTCTCAGCTGCAGAGATATTAATCCTTTTTTAAAATGTTAAGGATCTTTATGGAGTTTGTAACATGGGTGTAAAAGAGATTAGGCTGGGCTCTGTAGTTAGTCCAAAAGTAGAGGGCATACGTTCAAGGTGAGAAGGGAGAAATTTAAAGGGGATCTAAGGGGCAGCGTTTTCACGCAAAGGGTGGTGCGAGTATGGAATGAGCTGCCAGAGGAAGTGGTTGAGGCTGGTACAATTACAACATTTGAAAGGTAAAAATCACACAACACTCCAAATCATAACGTGAGAAACAGAACTCACTCACAAATCAGCCTGAGACAAAGCCTTGGAAACAAGAACAATTTATTACGGCCTTGCAAGTACCGGACGCCTCTGCAATCAAGCAGAAATGCGTGCGAAAACAAAGCATGTAAGCATTCTTATTCAGTTTGCAAGTTGCGGAATCACGCCTCCCTTTTCCCATCCTATCATAAGCCCATTTACCTCACTTGTTTTTTTTCTCTAGTTATTTTCTTATGTGGCCATCCTGCTGTCCTTGTATGTCTGCATTCTTTGTTCCTTGTTTGTTACAGCTTGTTCTTTTATCCAGTTT
Organism: Chiloscyllium plagiosum; assembly: GCF_004010195.1. Lineage (NCBI taxonomy): Eukaryota > Metazoa > Chordata > Chondrichthyes > Orectolobiformes > Hemiscylliidae > Chiloscyllium > Chiloscyllium plagiosum. Next base: position 1,911 of record NW_025199011.1, read on the forward strand.
CTCTTACCATACAATAAGCTTTATTGTGAAATGCCCCTGCTGCTTCTTTTGTGGTCAGCTACAACACTTTAAAGTTATTTCTTAGTTTAAAACTCTTTCTTAAACAAAAACCTCTATATTCGTTAAAATCTTAGCCTTAAGTATGCTGCAAGAATCCCGTGACCGTTTGTGTAAAGTTCCCCTTCCCCTCCCCCACCTGCAGAAACTACATTTCTAACCTCCCACAATTTCCCCTTTTTTCTTTTTTTTTTAAAAGTGTTGATTCTGCACTTAAGTGTCCTTTAATCCGTTTTCTTATGTTCTGCCCTCTTGCTCCTTTTGGTGATGAGGTTCACAATGTTACATTTTACATTTGTGTTGTTCATCCCTCGAACTCTAGAAGCATTCTTTGACTTTCTCTTTGTTGCATATCACCTGCTGATTGTAAAAGCATCTGATGATTTATTTGGGTTCCTTCCCCAAGGGATGTCATCAGTCGGCTCATTACCCATTTTAGGACATTGAACCCTACCACCAGACCCACTAATATCAATAATCCATAGATAGCCAGATTGACTAACCACCTTCCCCAATTAGTGCACAGGTACGACCTTTCTCTGCCAGAATATAATCTCGAGCCATCCTGTTCTGAAGAGTCGTTAGCCTAGTGGCAATCATTTCGGTCGTTATGGCTGCTACTTGGGATTGGGTTTGGGCCAACGAATCAGCAGTATTGTTGGTCAACTCTTCCAGGGAAGCCGCCAACTTTTGTATTTCTACTCCTGCTTGAGCGGTCCCATACATAGGTATCAAAGTCCAGAGGAGGCGATCTCCTTCGGTTACTTTCCGGGTTACTCTGCTTCCTCCCTGTTTATTCCGAGGTATTTTGGGGGCTCTCTTTTTATATAGGTGAGGTAGCAGCAGCCACTCCAGCCTTTCTGGCTTTGAGGCAGTATTTGATCAACATCATAACATGCATGCATTCCTATACATTCGGTCACGCAAATGTATTTTTCCCGGGAATAAATGGATAGGCCTTCAGGCTGCATACCCAATATGTTCCGTTTAATATTCGGGGAATGGTCGTGGCAGTGGCTTGGCTGGTGTAGACACAAGATGATTTTCCTAATCGGAAGGGTGCGGTATTATTCTGATTACAGAAACAAGTGGTATTTACTGTTCCTTTCGGTGGGGAAACTCTAAGGCCATCGATAGCGCCCGGGGTTTTCGCAAAGTTATAATTACCCCTGTCAGATCTTCAAGTTGTATCATTTGAACCCGAGTCAAATTGTTGTACATCGTATACTGCTTCTTTGGTAAGTGGTATTACCGTGAGAGGAATTCCGGATTCCCCATGATGTGAGATCTCCGTACATACCCAACAATCAGTATGCCCCTTTAGTTTAGCATAATTCTGACACAAAGTGGTAAAATGATTTTTCCCACCCCCCTTGGCAGCTAGCGCCAATATTATCGTGACAACATAAAGCTGACCATTCATTTCAGCTCACAACCCTATCTGTCTATTCCCTAACCCTTTAAATACCAGGGAGGAGTGAGTCTATGCAACACGTACAATTGTTTTGGGATACAGTTTTTTTTTAACCAATACTTAATAGTCTCTTATCTCAGTCCATTCTTTTTGCTCAGCTTGACTTTCAGAGGGTTGTCTGTAGGATGAGCTTGCCACTCTGCCAAAGGGGAAGGAGCGTCCACAGGGCCCTTAACGCGAGTGTGATGACTCCACCCTTTTCCAGCAGTTCAGACGGCTGTTTCAGTAGTCAGGAGGGATAGGAACGGTCCCTCCCAGCTTGGGTGCAGTTTGGTATCTTTCCAGGTCTTTATCAGGACCCAATCACCCGATCGTATTCGATGTACGGTGAACTCAAGTGGAGGTGTCTGGGTCAACAGATCCTTCTTCCTAAGGGCAGACAAAGAAGAGCTGAGCGCCACAATATAGTTCTTTAAAAACTTATCATTGAACTCTACAGTTGGTAATTCCCCTTTTCCACCCAAGAAAGGTAATCCAAACATCATCTCATAAGGAGAGAGGCCAATATCACGCCTAGGCGCAGTCCGAATGCGTAGCAACGCGATAGGTAAACATTTTGTCCATGGCAAACAAATCTGTAGGACTAGCCTCGACAATTGCTTCTTTAAGGTTTGATTCATTCGTTCCACCCGTCCAGAGAAAGGCGGGTGCCAAAGAGTGTGGAATTCCCAAGAGATTTCTAATCCCGCCATTACGTCTTGTAGGATCTTAGAGGTAAAATGGCTACCTTGGTCTGAATCTATACTTTCCACCACTCCATATCGAGGAATTATATTTCTAAAAGAGTTTTCACTACTCTCTTCGAGGTAGCTGAGGACATTGGAAATGCCTCCACCCACCCAGTTAGGTGATCCATTAGGACTAATAAGTACTTTTGTTTCCCTACTGGGGGTAATTCTGTGTTATCTACCTGTATTCTTTGAAAAGGTCTTACCCCAGGGTTTCTTCCACTTCTTCCCCTCGTTACTTTCTTATTAATCTTTAGGCAAGTCGGGCATCCTGCGCATACCTGCTTGGCTAATGTGTGTATCCCTTTACATCCGTACTTCCTTAACACTGTCTGTTGCTAACACAAGGTCATCTCTCTCTAACAGGATGACTTCGTATTTTAAGATTAGTGAGTCTGTCAGCCATCTCCCTGCCTTTTGGTTTAACACAGTTCTAACTTGACGGGGGGGGGTACTAATGACTGGCGCCCCTCCAAAAGTAAGTTTACAGCTTTCCTCTACCAGTATGGCAGTGGCTGCTACTACCTGTGTACATTCAGGCCATCCTCTCGAGACAGGGTCCAAGATCTTGGACAGGAAGGCTATGGGCTGTCTCTTTCCCTCTCCTTTCTGGGTTAACACTCCTAAGGATGCTCCATCATTTACTGTCACAAAAAGGTGGAATGGTTTATCTAGGGAGGGAAGGGCCAACACTGGAGCTCATATTAGACTACGCTTCAACTCATGTAACCCTTCCTTTTCCTCTTCTGTCCAGTGCAGTCTTTCATGTTCAGATTCTGTCAATTTGTAATATACCCCCTTCGTTTTCTGGGCATATGCTTCTATCCATAATCTACAATAGCGCACCAGCCCCAAGAACTTCCGTAATTCTTGTTTGGTGGTCGGAAGGGGCAGTTCTACTATCCCTTTAATTCTCTCAGGGTTAATGCGCCTAGTGCCCTCACTAATAAGGTGTCCTAAGTATTTCACCTCTTTCTCTACATATTGCAATTTATTCCTAGATACTCTTAAACCCCGTTGCCCTAGGAAATTTTAAGTCTATTGGTGGCTAAACTCACGTCATCTCTCTTTTGTCCTGATGCAAGTAAATCGTCCACATATTGTAACAATGATGTTCTGTGAGGCATTTTATGTTGTTCCAGGACCTGTTCCAGTACTTGCCCGAATAGATTAGGTGATTCTGTGAATCCCTGGGGAAGTACCGTCCATTGGAACTGTTGTTTGCTACCAGTGTATGGGTTTTCCCATTCAAAAGCAAACATGTCGCGGCTTTCTGGGGCCAGAGGACAAGCCCAAAATGCGTCTTTTAAATCTATTACACTAAACCAGCGGTGTTTACACGGTATTTTGCCTAGCAAAGTATATGGATTAAGTACCACCAGGTGTCGTGTTCGAACCAGTCGGTTCAATGCCCTCAGACCCTGCACCAATCAATAGGTTCCATCTGGGTTTGCGGATGGGCAGTATTGGAGTATTAAAGGGCAACATGCATGGTTCTAACAGTCCAGTTTTTACCAAAGAATCTATAACTGGTTGCAGACCTCTACGGCGTTCCAACGATAGAGGGTATTGTCTAACCCAAACTGTCTCATCATCTTGAGTCAACGTTATCACCAACGGAGTAATATTTAGATGCCCTGTGTTATCCGCTTTTTGCCCATACGTCAGGGCTGATTTGTTTTTCTTCAC
>NW_025199012.1:0-5858 GCF_004010195.1 Chiloscyllium plagiosum
CAGAACAATGAAAAAAAACACAAATAAAAAAGATAAATGAAATAATTGAAATAAAATTACCTGAAGTTGTTTGAATTCTACAACTTGAGACAATTTTACTTCATTGATTGTATTTGTCTTTTTTATCATTTCACCTGCACTATCATAGAGCTCATTAGATATGGACAGCACTGAAAACACATTCTGATTTCAGAGGGTGGTGCGTTTCTGGAACAAGTTGCCAGACGAGCTGGTGATGGATGGTAAAATTCCAATACTTTTAAGGAATCTGGACGTGTATTTGAATAGGCGGGGTTCAGAGAGACATGGGTCAAATGCATGCAATCGCGGCTGGATCAATTGAAGATATCTGTTCGGAATGGACGAGTTCGACCGAAGACTGTGTTTTCAGTGCTGTCCATATCTGATGAGCTCTATGATATTGCTGCACACGTTGCTTCCAGGTGAGATGTTATTTTGGTAACTCCAGAGTCGATGCATGAAGTTTAGCAAGCGAAGGGTAGCAACGAATGGAGTTCATGTGAAACGTGTTGATAGAAATCCTGCAAATAAAATGAATGAATGTTTGATTTGAATTGAACCCAGAGCGCTGTTTCTCGTCCGAGTCTGTGCTTGGTCTGCTTCATACTGCGTACATTTCATGTTTTGCATTTGAATTCTAGTTAACTCTGTTTTCCAAATCTATCTCATGCCCCCTTTTTGCCTTTCTGATTTCCTTCTTCAGTGTACTCCGACTGCCTTTGTCCACTTCCAAGGATTCATTCGATCGATCTTGTCTATTCCTGACGTATGCTACCTTCGCTTTGATAATCAAACCCTCGAATTCTCTAATCATCAAGCCTACCCTACACCTACCAACCATTCTTCCCAACCTGCCAGGAATATGCTGTCTGTGGACTCTCGCTATCTCATTTCTGAAGGCTTCCCATTTTCCAGCCATTGAAAGTTCGTGCCTAATACCATCATAATTAGCCTTCCTCCAGTTTACAACTTCAACTCTTATATCTGGTCTACCCTTTTCCACCACTATTTTAAAACTAATAATATTATGCTTGCTGGCCCCAAAGTGCTCTCACACTGAAATCCTAGTCGCTTGCCCTGCCTTATTTCCCAAGAGTAGTTCAAGTTTTGCACCTTCTGTAATACGTACATCCACATATTTAATCAAAAAAATTCTTATACACACATAACAAATTCCTTTCCATTTACACCATTAACACTATGGCAGACCCAATCTATGTTTGGAAAGTTAAAATCCCCCACCATAACTTTCCTATTATTCTTACAGATAACTGATAACTTCAAACAAATCTGTTTCTCAATTTCCCTCTGACGATTAGTGTCTCTGTGGTTCTCAATGCCGCTCTGTGTGTTAGCCTTACTTTATCAGTCTAATTTCCCATTCTGTCTATCTCTCTGTCTCCTGTATGTAATAAGTAGTTCCTATCTCCATAGATTTCCCAGCTGCTGAGTGTCTCGTCCATCACCTCATTGAAGATGGGTTGTCTTCCAGTGGAACAACGTTAATGGAGGCCTGGAGTTTTCACTAAATCCTGCCGCGAGTTAAGGTCACACACTGTGAACAGAGCAGAGATCAATGGGAGAGCTCCAAACATCGGTTAACATAGTGTGGGATAGATACATTTCTGGAGGTGGAGCAGAGTACAGACACACTCCAAGCTTAATCACCACCCCGAATTTAATGTATGTTATAGCAAGACAGTATAAGGAGTTCTCAGTCATCAACCCAGTCCTGTACTGTCTTCGTGAGCATCAGTGCAACACAGGTGAAAACAGCGTTCCCAAGAGACGGTGGCATTGCTTCCTGGGTTCCTTCTGTTCTGTGTTGCCTCTCTGAAACGATATCTGTGTCACATTTTGTCGACCAGTGTTTTCAATCATTCGAACTCCTATAACAGTTACTATCTTTGTAACCTTCTCGTATCTCTCTTATTCCTCCACATATTTGAAACGTACTCCAAACCAGACTACCATCCCCATCTCAGTAAATTGTGATTGTCTCCATAGCATGTCTTATCTCGGTAGCCTTCTCTTCCAGTCAATGGACCAGAAGCAGACCCTTCAATCCATCTCGTCTATGCGAACCAGGTTTCGTAAACTGAATAAGTCGTATTTGCCTGGTTTGGCCAGTGTTTGGCGTAGTGGCACAGTGGTTAGCACTGCTGCCTCACAGTGTCTGAAACCTGGGTTCAATTCCTGCCTCAGCCGACTGACTGTGGCTGAGCAGGTTTACTCTGGGTGCTCCGGTTTTCTCCCACAGTCCAAACATGTGCAGGGTCAGGTGAATTGGCCATGCTAAATTGCCCGTAGTGTTAGGTAAGGGGTAAATGAATGGGTGGGTTTCGCTTCGGCGGGTCGGTGTGCACTTGTTGGGCCGAAGGGCCTATTTCCACACTGTAATGTGATCTAATCTAAATCTAAATCTCTTCAAACCTTATACCTGCCCAAATGTCTCTCCCATGCTTTAATTATACTTGTTTCGAACATTTCCTCTGGCTGTTCGTTCCATATATAGAAGATGGAGAATAGAACATTGAACACTGCAGTGCAATTCAGGCCCTTCGGTCCTCGATGTTGCGTCAAACTGTCAAACTAATCTGAAGCCCAATTTTAATCCATATGTCTGTCCAATGACCATTTAAGTGTCCTAAAAAAAGTTGCCACTGTTGCGGGCAGTCCATTCCACGACCCTACTATGCTCTGAGTAAACAAACTACCTCTGACATCTATCCTATTTCTATCACGCCCCGAACCTAAAGCTATGTCCCTCATACCACCATCCAACGAAAAAGGATCTCATTGTCCACCCTATCTAACACTCTGATATGTTTCAATTAAGACTCCTCTCAACCTTCTCCTCTCGAATAACAACAGCCTCAAGTCCCTCAGCCTTCGCTCGTAAGACCGTCCCTCTGTACCAGTAAACATCCCAGTAAATATCCTTTGAACCGTTTCCAAAGCATCCACATCCTTCCTATAATGTGGTGACCAGAACTGTGTGGAATACTCCAACACCAGTCGCACCAGAGATTTGCACAGCTGCAGCATGTCCTCATGGCTCCGAAACTCAATTCCTCTATTAATAAATCTAAAACAACGTATATCTTTATGTCTTCTTCACAACCTTATCAACCTGGTTGACAACTTTCTGGGATCTATGTGCATGGACACCGACATCTCTCAGTCTATCTACACTACCAAGACACTTTCCACTAGCCGAGTCCTCTTCATTCCTGTTAGTCCTTCCAAAGTGAATCACCTCACAGTTTTCCACATTAAACTCCATTTCCTCCCCTCAGCCCAGCTCTGCAGCTTATCTATGTCCTCCTCGAACCAACAATATCTTTTGACACGATTCACAACTCTACCGACCTTTGTGTCACCCACAAATTAACTAAACCATCCTTCTAGACACTCATCCCAGTCATTCGTAAAAATCACAAACACCAGTGGCCCCAAGTGAGATCCTTGTGGTGCAACACGAGTTACTGTACTCCAGGATGAACTTTTCCACTCAACCACAACCCTTAGTCTTCTTTCAGCTAGCTAATTTCTGACCCAAACTGCTAATTCATCCTTAATCCCATGCCTTCATATTTTTTGCAATACCCACTGTGGGGAACTTTATCAAACGCCTTACTAAAATCCATGTTCATCACAGCAACCGCTTTACCCTCATCCACTTGTTTCATCGCCTTCTCAAAAAACTTAATAAGTTTCGTGAGGCATGATGTACACTTTACAAAACCGTGTTGACCACCACTACCTCACATATTCTCTTCTCAATCGTTATAAATCATATCTTACAACTCTTTCCAACACTTTACGCACAACCGAAGTAATGCTCACTGGCCTATAATTGCTAGAGTTGTCTCAACTCCCCTTTTTGAACAATGGAGCAACATTTGCCACCTCCAGCTTTCTGCCACTATTCCTGTAGACAATGACAAAATAATGATCAAAGCCAAGAGCTCAGCAATCTCCTTCCTGGATTCCCAGATAATTCTCGGATAAATCCCATCTGCCCCAGGGGTCTTATCTCCTTTCACACGTTCCAAGATTGCTAACAACACCTCGTTATGAACCTTAATCCAATCTAGACTGGTAGCCGGTATCTCAATATTCTCCTCGATAACATTGTAATTTTCATTATGAATGCTGACGAAAAATATTCACATAGTGCTTCAAGTATCTCCTCTTACTCCACACACACACTTCTACTATTATCCTTGATTAGACCTAATCTTACTCGAGTCATTCTTTTATTCCTGATATACCTTACGGGTTTTCCTTGATACTATTCACCAATGAATTTCCATGTCCCCTCCTGGCTCTCCTGACCTCTCACTTTCGGTCTTTCCTAGTTAACCTTCATTTCGCACGCACCCTAACTGAGGCATCACACCTCATCCTAACATAAGCCTTCTTCTTCCTCTTGACAAGAGATTCAACTTCTTTAGTAAAACATGGTTCCTTCACTCGACAACGTCCTTCCTGCCTGAAAGGTACATACCTATCAAGGACGTACAATGGTTGTTCCACGAATTAGCTTCGCATTTCAATTGTGCCATGCCCTACAGTTTCCTTCCACATCCTATGGATCCTAAATCTTGCCTAATCACATCATAATTGCATTTCCCCCAATAATATCTCATGCCCTGCGGTATATAAACATCCGTTTCCAGCGCTAAAGTAAACATAACCGAATTGTGGGGTTTATCAACAACGTGCTCATCAACCTTCAAATCTAACAACTGGCCGGGCTCATTCCGCAGTTCCAAATTCAATGTGTCCTCGACTCTTATTGGCCTGTCGACATTTTGTGTCAGGAATGATGAAATACAAACAGACTGGACACGTAACTTACACAGAAAAACTATGGAACCGGTAGAGATTGCAGTCGAAGCTCAGAATACAGAGGTACTGCAAACCCAAACGCTCATTGATACAGTTTCTCGAAATTAATTTTGACGTGGTTTTTAACTATTCGGCTCAGATCTGTGATCCGAACCAATGATTCTCTGTCAAACCTATGTCGCTTGGGGAAAAATGTCTTCTGGAAGGCAACGACAAAAATCCGTTGAATTAATGCGTTATAGATTCAAGTTAAAGCTCTACTATCTCTTCATTGGGCTTCTTGCATCTTTTTCAAAACGTGGCAGCTGATTTTGGTGATCAGGTATCGCTTATAGAACATGGAACATTACAGCGCAGTACATGCCCTTTGACCCTCGATGTTGCGCCGCCCTGTCATACTGATCTGAAGGCCATCCCACTTACACTATTCCATGTACGTCCAGATGCCTGTCAAATGACGACTTAAATGCACTTAATCTTGCTGAATCTACTACCGTTGCAGGCAAAGCACTTCATACCCTTACTACTCTCTGAGTAAAGAAGATACCTCTGACATCTGTCTTCACCTATCTCCCCTCACTTTAAAGTTGTGTCCTCTCGTGTTTGCCGGTCCCATACTTGGAAAAAGGAAGTATTAATATTAAATTGGATGAAATCCTGGAAGTGACCCCTCTCTTCCCATTTATTTCCTCTTATATTGGCTTTCACCAGTTAAATATCACCCCACTGTTTTAATAAAAAGCCAATGCGTGTGGGATCTCCTTAGTGCTGTCCAGATGATAGCCCTGCTTCTGCTCACTTGCAACTTTATGCTGATACTAGTTGTCCAAAATATCTGAATATGTGGTCACTTAACGGTTAAGTATCTGAGCAGGTTACAAAATAGTATGACAAACTTTTCAACTGCTTCAAACCAAGGGTGCCACTTTCACTATTCAGAATAACAATTAATATTTCCGCTCGTCCACAATTTCTCGAAG
>NW_025199013.1:0-4106 GCF_004010195.1 Chiloscyllium plagiosum
TGTACTAGTTAAGAATTGGACCTTGGGTGTAGCATTTATTCATCAGGGCGTAGTTTATAAGAGCTAAGCAAGGCTTTGGTTCGGCCAAGATGGAGTACCATATGTAGTTCTGGGCGCCACATTACAGGAAGGATGTGATTGTACTGGAGGGTGTGCAGAGGAGATTCACCAGGATGTTCCCTGGGATGGAGCATATCAGCTATGGAGAGAGGCTGGATAAGTTCGGGTTGTTTACTTTGGAGCAGACAAGGCTGAGGGGGGCGTGGTTCAGAAGGAAACGATTACGAGGGATATGGACATGGTGGATAGACAGCAGCTGTTCCTTTTAGTCAGAGAGTCAAAAACAAGGGAGCACACTTGAAAAGTGATGGTTTTGATGTTCAGAGAGGATTTAATTTTTTTTTTCACCAAGAGGGTGTTGTGTTCTGGAATGTACTTTCTGAGAGATAAGTTATCACTGGTATCCTCACAGCCTTAAAGAAGTACTTGGACGAGCACTTGGAAGTGTCATAACATTCCAGGCAATGGGCCTGCTGTAGGAATGTGGGACTAATATAGATCGTTCTGTATTTCTGTTGGCACAGAGTCTATGTGCCTATGAGTGTATGATGTGGAAGGTCAATTATTGAGCAGTTTAAAGCAGGAATTGATGGATTTCTGAAGAGTATATTCACAAGAGTTAGAAGAGTGAACCGTAATAGCTTGTCAAATTATTTCAATGTGAGAAATAAGAGAAAACAAGTCCAGCTTCCTTACGGTTTGAACCCAGAGAATGGAGAATGGGGAACAGAGGAATGGCAGAATTATGAAGCCACTACTTCAGTTTTATCTTCACAGAACTTTCTAACAATACTAGGAAAACCAAGTCTAATGCGGAAAAAATCATATAGTACATGGAACAAAGAGCATAGTAAGTAAATGGTTTAGGAGAAATTAGTGGGACTGAAAGTAATGGTCATAGACAGCACTAACATAGATTTATGAAATGGGTATTATATGTGAGAAACAGACTGGGAGACAAATGAAACAGAAGCAATGGATGTGAAACATGTGGATTTTCAGAAAGGAGTTTTGTAAAGCTCTAAGCCCAGTTTGCAAAATCAAATCTTCGTGGATTGGCGTGAATATATGGACACGTTTCTAGAATGGGACAGCTGGCAGAAAACAGTGAACAGAAATAAACAGACACGGCAAGCAACAGCCTGCCATTGTCTGTAAGGTATGATTCTGTGAGTATGCCTATGTCCCAGACACACTATCGCCGTCCCTGGATATCTCCTGTCTCACTCGCAGGACAGACACAGCAGACATGGCGGCACAGTGGGATAAAGTTGGAAGGGAATTGCTCTAGGAGTCCTCAACAGTGACTCTATATCCCATGAAGTGTCATGGCGTTATTTTACACATGGGAAAGGAAACCTCCTGTTGATTACCATGTACCAGCCTCTCTCAACTGATGAGTCAGTACTCCTCCATGCTGATCAACACTTGGAGGAAGCACTGAGGGTGGCAAGGGCGCACGATGTACTCTGGGTGGGAGATTTCAATTTCCACCACCCAGACTGGCTCAGCAGCTGCATTACTGATCCAGCTAGTCAGTTTCTAAAGGATATAACTGCTAGACTGGGTCTGCTGCAGGCGGTGAAGGAAACAACAAGAGGAAAAAAACATACTTGACTCATCCTTATTAATCTGCCAGTTGCAGAAGTATCTGTCCATGACAGTATCGGTAAAAATGACCGCCGCATAGTCATTGTGGAGACAAGGTCACACCTTCAGATTGAGATTAACCTTGAACATTTTGGGTGACAGTATCACCGTGCTAAATAAGACAGACTTCAAACAGATTTAGCAGCTAGAGTCTGGGTGTCCATAAGGTGTTGTGGGTCATCAATAGTGCAGAACTGTAATCCAGTGCAACCTCATGGTCTGGCATAACCCTCTTGCAAGAATTACCATGAAGCCAGAGGATCAACTTTGGTTCAATGGAGTGTGTGGGATGGCAGGAGCAGCACCAGGCATACCTGAAGATGAGGTGTCAGCCTGGTGAAGCCACCAACCAGGATGATGTGTGCGCCAAGCAGCATATGCAGTAAGTCATAGACAGAGCGAAGTGACCCTATTGGCAACGTATCAGATCTAAGCTCTGCAGACCTTCCACATCTAGTCAAATAACGCAGGGGGCAACTAAACAATTCACTGGAGGAAGAGATTCCACAAATATCCCCATCCTAAATGATGGAAAAGCCCAGCACTTCAGTGTAAACGATAAGGCTGATGCATTCGCAACAATCTTCCGTCAGAAGTGCTGAGTGGATGATCCATCTCGGCATCCTCCAGTGGTCCTCAAAAATTCAGTTACCTGTCATTAACTAATTTGATTCACTTCATGCGATATCCAGAAACGGTTGGAGACACTGGATACTTCAAAGAGTACACTTGCTGGCAACATTCTGGCAATTGTACTGAAAACTTGTGCTCCAGAACTTGTCACTGCCCGAGCCAAGCTGTTCTAATACCGTTACAACGACGACATTTCCCCGATTATGTGGCAAATTACCCAAGTATCTCCTATATATAAAAAGCAGAACAAATGCAATGCGGCCAATTACCACCCCATCAGTCTACTCTCGAATATCAGTAAAGTGACGGAAGGTGTCAGTGCTTTCAAGCAGCACCTGCTCAGCAATAACCTGGTCAATGACACCCACTTTGGGTTCCACCAGGGCCACTCAGCTCCTGACCTCATTATCTTGTTTCAAACATGGACAAAAGAGTTGAATTCCAGAGGTGGGGTGAGAGTGACAGCCCTTTAAAATAAGGCTGCCTTTGACCAAGTGTGTCATCAAGGGGCGTAAGAAAAACTGGAATCAATGGGTATCAGTGGCAAACTCCCAGCTGGTTAGAATCATACCTGACAGGTAGACAGATGGTCATGCTTGATCAAGGTCAGTCAATTCTGCTCCAGGACAAGTCTGTAGGAGTCTCCCTGGCAGTGGCCTAGGCACAAACATCTTTAGAGCTGCTTCACCACTGACATTTCTCTATTATAATGTCAGAAGTGGGGATATTCGCCAATGATTGTACAATGTTCTGCAACACTTGTGGCTCCTCAGATACTGAAGCAGTCCATGTCCAAATGCGACAATTTCTGGACAGTATCCAGGCTGACACGTGGCAAGTAATATTGACGCCACACAAATGCCAGACCGTGACCATCACCACTAAACTACAATCTAAACTCTGCCCTTTGGCATTCAATGATGTTACCATCACTGAATCCACCAGTATCAAAATCCTGGGTGGTAATCATTGCTCAGAAACCATAATGCCCTTCCACTATCCATACTATCACTGCCATCTCAGAACCCAGCCAACAATGAAGTCTATGAACCTCAGGCATCATCTCGCCCATGTCGCCTTGCTGATATAACAGAAGCCGATTCCAGGTCCTATTCTTGGTCCTATTCTTCTTCTCATTCTCCTCGACAATGGACCCAGCTCGAAGTCCGCTTTCTGGCTCCGGCTTGAGAACCCTCCAGGGCAACACCCTAAATCCTCTTAAATCTGCAAGTTGTGCTCACCCTGCTGCCGAAGCTGTTAGCAACTTATATAAAAGAGGGGGAGAAAATATGAGTTTAGAGCGGACAATCTCTAGCACAGGAGCCCTTGGAATGTAAGCACTAGAATAAAATGATCATTTTATTGGACACAAAGGCTTTCCAAGTATTAAAGGAGTCGGAACTTGTGCGCCAAGTATTTTCAATACATTTGTTTAAGGGGCTCACATGGAATATTGCCAAATCTGCTTAAGGCACTAAACGATATTGATAAGAGAGTGGGTGCGAAGGCTGTAAAAAGTATCCAAGGCGATTGAGACAAGTGAAGTGAATTGGTAAATACGTGGGAGATGGAGAGCAATGTGGGTAGATCCGACATTTTGCACTTTGTTGGAAAACATAGAACAGCAGACTCCCACATGAGAAAGAATTTCATGAAAAGAGTTACTGTCTGAAGGTATTTATTGTCCTTTTTCCAGTTTCCTTCTGTGCAGATCGCTGAGGCCCTTGGAGTGTGGTGAGTTCTGAAACCAAAAGTCGTTACTG
>NW_025199013.1:4424-5858 GCF_004010195.1 Chiloscyllium plagiosum
TGAGTGTCGTTCATAACCGTTTCAGAGAGCATTGGCAGTTTATCACATTTCTTTGTGTCGGGAGTCACTTTTATACCAGACCAGGAAAGAAGCCAGTTCTCATTCCTGACAGTACATTGGTGAAGCACAATGGTGTTAACAATCGGCATGGGCTTTAATTCACTATGACTGATACTAGATTGTAGATGTCGATATTTTATTAGATGATTTTAAATTCCACCCACCCAGCTCCTCCCCGAGGTGCCAGACGATTAGCCTAGTTTGGATTAGTAAACGGCGTGATATTTCCACAACAGCATAATCTCAACATGAGGATCTATCAGAAACCATACTAAACAGTTTATTTCTGTTCCGCTTTGACACACAATAGACAATAGACAGTAGGCGCACGATTAAGCCATTCGGCCCTTCGAGCCAGCACCGACATTCATTATAATCATGGCTGATTATCCACAATCAGTATCTTGTTCCTTCCTGATACCCGTAACCCTTTCTTCCACAATATTTCAGAGCGCTATCCATCTCTTTCTTGAAAGTATGCAGAGACCTGGCCTCCACTGCCTTCTGGGCCAGAGCATTGCATATATCCACCACTCACGGTGTGAAGGGTTTGCTCCTCAACTCTGTTCTAAATGGCACACACTGTATTTTTAATATTCGTGCTCTGTCTCTGGACTCACCCAACAGCAGAACCATACTTCCTGCCTCCAGAGTGTGCAATCGTTTAACAATCTTAAACATCGCAGTCAGATCCCCTCTAATCCTTCTAAACTCAAGTGTATACTCGCTCAGTCGCTCCAATGTTTCAACATATGATATATCCACCATTCTGAAAATTTACCTCGTGAACCTACGCTGCACTCCCTCAATAGGCGGAATGTACTTCCTCTAATTTAGAAATCAAAACTGCACACAATTTTCCAGTTGCAGCGTCACCATTGGCCTGTACAGCTGCAGAAGGACTTTCTTGCTGTAATACTCAATTCCACTTTTTATGAAGACCAGCGTGCCATGAGCTTTCTTCACTGCCTGTTGCACTTGCATGCATGCTTTTATTGACTGATGTAAAAGAACACATAGATCTTGTTGTACTTCCCCTTTACCTAACTTGACTCCATTGAGATAGTAATCTGTCTTGCTGTTCTTGCCACCAAAGTGGATGATCAACCATTTAACCACATTAAACTGCATCTGGCATGCATCCACTCTCTCAACTAGCCTATCCAAACCACTCTGTATTGTCATAACATCCTCCTTACATTTCACCCTGCCACCCAGCTTTGTGTCATCAGCAAATTTGCTAATATTATTTTTAATACCTTTATCTATACCATTAATATATATTTTGAGAGCTGCGGTCCAAGCACCGAAATTTGTGGTTCCCTACTTGGTCACCGCCTACCATTCCGAAAGAGACCTGTTTATCACTAACCT
>NW_025199014.1:0-3756 GCF_004010195.1 Chiloscyllium plagiosum
TTAAAGTATGGAGACCAAATACTATAAAAGAACACATCAGTTTTTCGTAAAGTGGCAATGCTTCAACTTATTTAATGTGAAAAGATCTGATATTACTCTCCAAAGCTCATTTTGCCTAAACGAACTGTGATGTTTTGGTTGACCAAATACACCCAGGAGTTTCTGAGAACAAGATCTAGTCTCATTCAATGATGTGAATGAGTATAGATCAGGGATGCACATTTTACAAATCAGGTGTCCCCCATTTAAGGCTGAGTGCTTGCATGTGCTTTATTGGAGCGTTGTCGGCAGGAAGTGGGTTGTGGAAGAATGTCATTCATTCCAATATAATTCTCGGTCTTAGAACTACAGTTTCACAGAAGACAGTTAATGTTGCATGTTTTAGTAATTTCAAATCTTAATTGAACTGAAACTGCTGCAAATCGACTTTGAATGGTGCATTGCTACCGATGGGATCAGAGTGGTACTAACCACAAGTCTTCAGGTATTATTTTACTTAAATATGACGTGTAGACAGCTCATGATTGCCCCTGGTTTATTAAAATGTTTTTTTTTTACAAATAACAATAAAAGAAGTTCACACATTTTGTTAGTTTTCCGGATGTGGGCTGTCTTATTGTGTTGCATGCAGTCACGAATAAATAAATTCCTCTTCATTTCAGTCTTCTTTTCCCTGGCATTTTTGTTTCACTGAACCTGTTTGTGCACTCAGCATCATTGGGGAAATGTCCATTTGGATACAACTACTCACGTTCTGTGAAAACATTGCAAGATTCAAGATGATCAATGCTGGTTATTGAAAATTCTACGGAATTAAATCTACAACCATTAAATATACAACAATCCAGTCTTCGCACTTATTAATCCAGAGAAAGTGAGGACGACAGATGCTTGAGATCTGGTTTGAGGAGTGTGGCGCTAGAAAAGCACAGCCAGTCAGGCAGCATTCGAGAAGCCGGAGAATCGACGTTTCAGGCATAAGCTCTTCATCATGAATGAGCTGATTAGTTTGTTCCATCTTTGTCATATTTCCACTATAACAAGCACGTGGTTCGTTCTGATAGGGTGACTGCGAGGCTTGACAGAAAACCATGACAGGGGTGGTATACACATAATATAAGGGGCATCAAATAGGAACATTTTGTAGCGGGTTGACGGATTATGTTTTGGTAAAATAGGAATTTCATGAATCAGAACAAGTTGCTCAGAGATCTTGATGTATATGAATTGAGTATCAATCAAGATGTGTCATCAGATTACACAATTGATCTCTCATACTTCCGTGTGAGAAGAATTCCCTTACATCAAGACTGTGAATTAAACACCAAGAAAGAACTTTATGACACATCAATAAGGAAAACATTTGAATGTCGTGATGAAATTCAATGCTTCTCCTGCTGTAGGAAGGATATCATGAAAATAGAGGGTTAAGAAAAGGTTTATCAGGATTCTACCAGTTATGGAAATTCTTAGTTGTAACGAAGGTCTTTAAGCTCGAACTTTTATTTTTCACTGGAAATTGAGAGATGACATTATTGATAGAATAATGAGGGGTACAGGTAAATTAATGCAAGATGTCTTTTCCACTGAGTGGGGGACTTTTAGACTAGGCAGCATGTTCTTTTGATGGAAAGAGAAACATTTTGAAACGAAGACATGAGACTTTTTTTTAACAAAGACGTTCGTTTGCCTGTAGAATGAAGTAGTGGAAGATGTGGGCACTGTTACAACAATGAGAAGGCGCTCAGGCAACGCATGATCAGGAAGTCTTTGGAGGGATACGGGCTATCAGCGGACAGGTGGGACTCGGTTCGTTTGGGATTATGTTCGACATGGACTGGTTTGACCGATGTGCTGTATGATCCTTTTGACTATCATTAGCGTTGACTGATCAAATGTGCTCCTGAGCTTTGATTTGAATGGACATTGAACAGAATTCCCTGAATTAAGAGGTTAGTGTTCCAGCTTGTTTCATCACTTGAAATAAATTCTAGTAGGTTGCAAGTGACAGGACTTCCTGGCACAGTTCAGGCATTTGGAGTCTTTGACTGTCACTGATTACACAACTCCAAATCTGATGTCTATCCACATGGCACAATCAATCGTTTGCATGATTGTCCACTTCCTGAATGGAAATTGCCTCATTTATAAAAAAAAAAAATGCATTTTGGTGTTTGTGATGGTAAACAGCAGCTCAATGTCATTCCAGAAGCGTTGTCTGTCTCAGCTGTCCAGTTGTGCATTGGAAATGTTGAATGAGTCAAAGTTTTGCCGTGTTACTAGTCGGACATGTTCATCTGACAAGAGAATGGAATGCAGTTTGTGCCAAGACCAATCATGTGAAGGAGTGGATTCAGAACACTTTAAGTGGGGAAATTTCAAAGGACACTGACAGAGTGACCAGTGTTCTGACTACATTTACAAGTTAACGGATGACACAGTCGAAGTGGATTTCATCTTAAACAGCAAAGATGCAGAGATCAGGAAAGGAGTGGTGAGCTTATTGGTTTGGTGGAAGGACAACAATCTGTCACTCAATGTTAGTAAAACAAAGGATCTGGTAATCTTCAGCAAGCAGGGAAGAAGATATGCCCCTAATTTTACCAATGTGCTAATGTAGAGGTGGTCAGCAACTTCAGATTCCACACAGTACAAATAATCAACAAGATGTTCTGCTTTAGGACATCGACACTTTAGGTTAGAAAACACACCAACGTATCTCAGTCATCAGAAAGCTGAGGCAACTCAGCATGTTCACAATGGCGTCTACGTTTTCTTTTTGTAGATGCATCATAGAAAACATCCAGATGCATCACAGCTTCGTCTGGCAACAGAACTGCCCAAGACTGAAAGAAATTACAGAGAATTGAGAACACAGCCCAGTCCATCATGTCAACCAACCTTCCATCCACGGACTTCATATATACTTGCCACTACCACACTAAAGCAGACGTAACAAAAGAGCCCTTCCACATTGCTTTCGACTCCCTTCCATCCTCTTCCATCTGGCAGAAGCTGCAAATGTTTGAAAACACATGCCAATGCTCCACGAACAACTTCTTCGGAGCCATTACCAGATTTTTGAACAGGCCTCTCATATATTGAATTTGATTTTTCTCGGTCTACTTTCTGTAGCTATAAGACGGTATTCTCCATTCTGTTCTATTATCTTGATGTACATGTGCAAGTTATGATTTGCTTGTATAGGACGCCAAACAATACCTTTCACAGATTCAAGGTACATGTGACAACAATAAATCAAATGATCAAATTTGCAATAAATGACATAGTGAGAAAGGAGATCCGACAGCCATAATTAGGCGAGCTACGTAAGATTTGTTTTGCCAGAACGATGTGATGCCCATGTTAACAGTAGTGCCACAGTTATGTGGATGTGAAGAAACAAGAAGAGAGAGACAGAAAGGGGAAGTGACGGACAGAGGGAGAGAGACTGGTCACAGAGTAATATAATTGTTACAGAAAAGAAGCAGATCACTCGGCCGATCATGTTAGCACGAGCTCCTTAAACAAGCGTCATTCTTTTGTGCCAACCTCCTAGTTTTACTTCACATATTTATACTCAATTTCTCTTCAGATAGACATTCCATGCCTTCTTGCATATATCAACTTATACTGCCTCAGCCAGACGTCCAGACACTGTCCCCGATGCCCTGACTTACTATTGAGTTCATGTGCATTTTGTCACATTACTTTTGCTTATTCTGCAAATCACTGTGAATTTGTGCTTCATCATTC
>NW_025199014.1:4501-5858 GCF_004010195.1 Chiloscyllium plagiosum
TCTCTCTCCCTCTCTCACTCAGTGTCTCCCACTCTCCCTCTCTCTCGCTCTTTGTCTCAGTGCTTCTCTCCCTCTGTCTATTTCTCTCTCACTGATTCTCCCTCTTTTGCACTCTTGTCTCTCTCTCCCTGTCTCTCTTTCTCGATATCTCCCTCTCTCTCACTGTCTCAGTCACTATTCTTTTCTCTCTCGATGTCTTGTCTTCCTCAACGACTCTCTCTCACACACTGGCTCTGTCTCTGTTCCTTTAACTTGCTTATTTCCCGCCACCCCCGCTACCTTGTGTCTCTCTGTGTCGACTCTCTATTTCTAAATTCCGCTGTCTCTCTTACGTTTTCTTTCTCTGTCATTCACAGCATCTCTGTCCCTTATCTCTCTCTCTCTTAAACTGTCGCCCTGAAACACACTCTCTCACTATCGAACTCTCTGTCCATTTTTCTCATTCTTTCCCTATGTCTCTCTCATTGTCTCTCTCTCTCTCTCTTTCGTTCTTTCTGTCTCTATCTCTCTCTGTCACTGAATCTCCCTCTATCTCTGTCAGTCGCAGTACCTCTCCCTATCTCTCGGTCGAACTGACTCTCACTCCCTCATTCTCTCTGTCCCTCTCTCTCCCCGACGTTATTTCTCACTCCCACAGTCTCTCTTTCTCCCTCTATGTCACTGTCTCCCACTTTTTGTCTTTTTGTGTCTCTCACTGTATCTGTCAATTCGCCTTTATCAGACTGACTTACTTTCTCCCTCACAGTATTGCACTTTCACACACATGTTGTTTTTCTTTCTGTCACTGACTCTTTCTGTTCCTCTTTCTTGCTTCCCCGCCCACATGTCTCTCTCGCTATCTCTCTTTTATTGTGTATCTTTTTTCTACTTTGCCTCTGACTTGCTCTCTCTATCGCACTATCTTTCTCGATCTCTGTCCTTCACAGTATCTCTAGCTCACACTGTCTATCTCTCACACACACAAACACACTCTATCTCACTGTCACTCTCTGTCTTTCTGTGTCTCTGTCTCTGTAACTCTCCCTTTCTCTATCAATGTCTCTCTCGCTGTGTCTCTCCCTCTATTCCTGTTACCCACTTCTTACCTATGCCTGTCTCATTGTCTCTCTCCCTCAGTTTCCTTTCTTTATGTATCTCTCTAGCTTTCTCTCGCTGTCTCTCCCTCCCACTCTTTCTGTCTCAGTACCGCTCTCTCTCTGTCTCTCTGACTCACTCCCCCACTCTCTCTATCATTCTCTCTCCCTTTCTCCCATAATGTATCTCTCTCACTCCCCCACTGTCACTGTTTCTGTCTTTCTGTCACTGTTTCCCAATCCCTCTCTTGCAGTGTCTCTCACTGTCTCTGTCACTCTCCCTC
>NW_025199015.1:0-5472 GCF_004010195.1 Chiloscyllium plagiosum
TCCTCGCAGAGTCAGGTCACAGCGCTTGAGGGAATATCTCCACGACACCCACAGCAATCAACCCGATCACCCTCTGGCCCAACATTTCAACCCCCCTCCCACTCTGCCGAGAACATGCAGATCCTGGGCCTCCTCCATCGCCGCTCACTCCCCAACCGATGCCTGAAGGAAGAACGCCCCACCTTTCGCCTAGGATAAATTCAACCCCAGGACATCAATGTGGACTTCACCAGTTCCCTCATTTCCCCTCCCCCCACCTTACCTCAGTTCCAACCTTCCAGCTCAGCGCTGTCCTCATGACCTGTCCTACCTGCCAATCTCCCTTCTTCAGGTGGGACTAGATTGGGTTGGGATAGTTGGTCGGCATGGACAAGTTTGACCAAACAGTCTGTTTCTGTGCTGTACATCTCTATGACTCTATGACTTCCTCTGGACATTCATTCTGCACTCAGACCACTCTCTTAAAAAACAATCCTTGTCCTGTCTTTATAAAATCTTTCTCTACTCACCTCAAAATATTTGCTCCCAGATCCTGAAACCCCCAGATGAGGGAAAGGACACCGGTTGTTCACCTCATCTGTATCCCTCATGATTTTATAATCCTCTCAATCTCCTATTTTCCAGTGAGAAAGGTTCCAGCATATCCGCCCTAGATGTAGGTATATCCATACCCAGTTATGAAGTGTTCAATGCTGGTGCAGGCTGGAAAAATCAAGTGGTCTACTCCTGCTCCCAACTTATCCTGGCTGCTACGTTTCTCAGCCCCATTCTCCCATTTTCTCCATGCAACTCTCAACCCTTGATACTCGATCTCAGTGTGAAACATACTCAGTGACCTGGCCTCCACAGCTTTCTGTGAGAATTAATTCCATAGATTCACCACTCTCTGGCTGAAGAAATTTCTCTTAATCTCCATTCTCCCTTTATGCTTAGGCTATGCCCATGGGTATTAGTCTCTCCTCCCAATGAAAACATCTTCCCAATGTCCACTCTGTCCAGGCCGTTCAATATTCTGTACGTTTCAGTTAGATCCCCCTTGCCTGTGGGTCTGTTAATCAGCATGAACCAAACCCTTCAGGATGAGGACAGCCGGGATTAGGTTCAACAAAGTGAGAATGGAGGGTGAGTGTGTGGGATGGAGATTTTCAGCTTTTAGGGAATAAGATGGGAAAGAAAGTTTAATATAAATTATAATTGATCCGATGAGCCGATGGGCTAAGGAGTAGTGGATGGAGTTTAATTTAAACAAATATGAGCTGTTGCATTTTGATGAGGCAAATCAGGGCTGGACCTATGTGGTTAATGGTAAATTAATGGAATTCTGTGCTCAAGGACGCAGTGGAGGCAGCTTTATTAAGACACTGTTGGATGGGTTTTTGCGTGGTAGGGGAATTAAGGGTAGTTGGGATAATGCAAGTAGGAGGAGCTGAGATGATTGATAGATCAGCCATGATTTTAATGAATGGCAGAGCAGGGTCGATGGGCCAAATAGCCTACTCCTTCTATTACTTTGAAACTATAACCCTGCGTTTCCCATGACTAACCTACCTAACCTGCACATCCCTGCACACTGGGCAATTTTGCTTAGCCTATCCAAATCAAGGCCAGTGAGCAATGCAGTGATATGGAAACCAAATATCAGACAATGATAGAAAGGGACAAGGAGAATAAATGTAGTAGCAATCAAAACTGGATTCTAATCATCACCAAAAATAAAACTAAAAGCTCAGGATGTGAATGTGTGCTGCATTGTAACAAAAGCGAATTAATTGACTGCATACGTTGAAGAGAATAATTATGATCTAAGACTCCTTACAGAGATATGGCTTCAGAATGTTTCCTGACACCATTAAAAACGCGCATCTTTGCAGCCAAGAAAGCGGTTGGAGCGAAAGCAACAAACGCAACGTCTCGGGATGGTCTCGAACCAACAACCTGCCAGTTAACAACCGAACGCGCTGACCAGTTGTGCCACAGAGACAGGCCCGGACCTTCCTGCACAGTCTCCTTGAGGAAGTTACTATTCAATTCATAATTCAACCTGCTTTGCACAGAAGTACCATTGTCAAAGCACTGATAACATGGTAGTCTGGTGTCAGCTCGATTTCAGGTCCTGATTTCTCTGTCCTCTGGTCCCCCTGTTCCCACAGAGTAAAATGTTATCTGTTCTCCGCTCTACTCGATTTCTGCTGAATCTTTGACCCCCTTTTATACCTTCTGGAGCAATAAAATATTCTGAGCCTCCAGGAAATGATACCTTATTTTTTCCCCCTCCTGATTTTAAAAATCTCTATAAAGTTATCTGTCAACTTGCTGGGCTTCGTTGGAAAAATGTCCCAGCTTCTTCTTAACTCAAACCCTCCATTCCCAGCAGCACGCTGGTAAAGTAGGGAATAGGGAATTGTATCAAATCACATAGATGTACTGTCTGAAATAATCTGGCTATGTTCTTGCCTGAGATATTGAGAGTCCCTGGTGTAAGTAATTACCAATGCAATTATTTTGGTCACAGAATTGAACAATCATTTTGCAACAAAGGGATCTACTCTGATAAGGAGGGAGTGGTCATTTCTAGGGTAAGTGAACAGTTTGAAGATCAAAGAGATGAAGTTCCAGACACTTGGGAAAGGCAAGAAATGACTGTGATAAATAAGACAAAGAACTGTGGATGCTGGAAATCTGAAACAAAAACTGACAAGACTGGAAAAACTCAGCAGGACTGGAGAGAAAGCAGAGTTAAGGTTTCCAATCCAACAACTCCTCTTCAGGATTCTGAAATAGTTTGTGAGAACCTCTTAAGACTACTGCTCCGCTTTAAGACCATAATACACAGGAGCAGGATGAGGCCATTTGGCCCATCGAGTCTACTCCACCAGTCGATCATGGCTGATATGTTTCTCCATCCCATTCTGCTGCCTTCTCCTCATAACCCTTGACCCCTTACTAATCAAGAACCTATCTCTGTCTTAAATGCCCTCATTGACTTGGCATCCTGAACCCTTCTACTAGTGGAAACATCATCTCCTCATCCACACTATCCAGTCATAGAGTAGCACAGCGCTGCCCGACCCACTGTGATCTTCAGCATTTGTTGTTTTCAGGAAGGATTCCAGCATCTACAACAACGCGCTTCTAAATTTTGTACCCAGTTGGTTAGCTCTCCCTGGATCCCATGAGATTTAACCTGACTCAACAATCCACTGTGTGGTACAATTAACAAAGTAGCCAGTCCCCACCTCTTTTTGCACAGGAAAGTAGCACGATGGATCAGTGGTGAGTACTGCTGCCTTACCGCACCAATAACCCGCGTTCGATTCCAGCCTTGGGGCGACTGTTTGTGTGGAGTTTGCACATTCGCCCTGCCTTGTCTGCGTGGGTTTCCACAGGCTGCTCTGGTTTCCTCCCGAAGTCTAACGATGTGCAGTTTCGGGAGAAGTGACCATACTAAATGGGCCCATAGTGTGCAGTAAGTGTAGTGTAATGGGAGAGGGGAAAGTGTCTGCATGGGTTACATTTAGGATGGTTTGTGTGGACATGTTGGGCTGAATGGCGTGTTTCCACATTGTGGGAATTCTACGTGGCATTCCCCCAACTCCAGAGTCTCAGCACTCTTGGCTTTTCCCATGGACAGTGTTGGGGAGGGAAACAATGTTTTACACGGGAGGAAGTTTCAGCGAGTATGAAGCTAAAAGTAAACGCAGTGCATTGCTTGAGCTGTTTTCCCCGGTATACCAGAGGCTGACTCTGGCTTGCCCGTAACGTTTGCCATGCCTGTATGTTCAGTTTCTGTCTGGTGTCGGTGCCAATGCCTTGATATCTCATTTCCTCCACCTCCCCAGATGTTAACCATTCCGGTCTGGTTGTTTCTCAAGAAGCATTGAAGGTTCATCCTGAATTGATACTTTTTTTTGCTTCCCAAAATCAGACTTACTCACTCCTAGATGTCGTGAAAGACACTAACTTTCAGGTGGATGTATCCAAAATTTAAAGATGTCTGTCTTGATGTTTTCACTTTTCGGTCTCTGTAAGATCCTGAATCAGTACCATGGGGAAAATAAGTTTGAACGGAGTGAGAATGGAGGGGTGAGAGGGGGTGGGACGGTGCTTTCAATTTTGTGGAAAAATAAAAGAATGTTCTGAGGAAAGTAGAATTGCTTGTTTGGAATTTCTAACCTGGACTGACAGTGATGATTTTTGTAATCTCTTTTTACAGATTATTTGAAGATGTGAAGACGGAAGTTTCAATATCAATAGCTGAAGGGCTTTGCCTGAAACATTGACTCGACTGCTCCTCAGATGCCGCCTGATCTGCTGTGATTTTCCAGCATTGCACATGGACTCTGACCTTTCAGCATTTGCAGTCCTCAATTTCACGTCAATGTCTGACAGTCACTGAATCCATCGGGACAATAACAATTTTCGACTATGATTCTGTGAGAAGGAACCAAGCTTTTTGGTTCCTGTTTCAGTACGTTTTCAACATTAGTGAAACTGGAAGAGAGACCCTACTGTTGCAGCACTCTGACTGTGGAGCCAGAAAATGTTATACAAACTGGGAGGAGGAATTCACTGCAGAGAGGTGCTGTACACGCGTTTGTGTGCAGGTGAAGCTTCGGTCATGGAGAAACCTAAGGAATCCCGTCCCGTGGAGAAACCGTGGAAGTGTGGCGACTGTGGGAAAGGCTTCCGTTTCCCATCTGACCTGGAGAATCATGGGCGCAGTCGCACCGGGGAGAGACTGTTCTCCTGCTCTGAGTGCGGAAAGGTCTTCAGCAATTCCTCCCACCTGATGAGCCATCAGCGGGTCCACATTAGGGAGAGACCCTTCAGCTGCCCTGAGTGGGGGAAGACCTTCAGCAATTCCTCTGGACTGCAGAGGCACCAGCGGGTCCACACAGGCGATAGGCCTTTCCCCTGCCCCGAGTGCGGAAAGGGCTTCAGCAATTCCTCCCGCCTGCAGAGGCACCAGCGGGTCACACAGGCGAGTGGCCATTCTCCTGCCCCGATGCGGGAAGGCCTTCAGTTATTCCTCCGTCCTGCAAACCCACCGCCGGGTACACATATTGGAAAGCCCTTCAACTGTTCCAAGTGTGGGAAGGCCTTCAACGATACTTCTGCCCTGCTGAGGCACCAGCGGGTCCACACCGGGGAGAGCCCATTCTCCTGCCTCAAGTGCGAGAAGGGCTTTACCCAGGCATCCCATCTTCGGGTCCATACGGGGGAGAGGCCCTTCCCCTGCCCAGAGTGCGAGAAGGCCTTCAGCAATTCCTCCCACCTGCTGAGGTACAGGCAGGGCCATACCGGGGAGAGGCCGTTCACCTGCCACGAGTGCAGGCGGAGGTTCTCATCATTCTGCACCTTGCAGAAGCACCAGCGGGCACACCAGTGCTCCCAACAATCTGATTCCGCTGGTGAAACTGCTGTGGGTCACTGCCAGGACTGAACCCCTGCCCATTCTGACAGTGCTTATAG
>NW_025199015.1:5570-5859 GCF_004010195.1 Chiloscyllium plagiosum
GCTCCAGTCTGTAAGAAATAGCTGAATACTTCAGGGTGTCCATTCACATTCAGCAGTGACTTTGAAATTAAATTTACGGCTATGTGCCTGTGAACAACTCATCATCGAAGGATTGCCCAACGGCTTGACAATCCATTGTTGGGAACTGATTGCTTCAATTGATAAGTTAAAAAATTCTCTTCCTTAATTTACCCCTTAATTTTGTGTCTATGGGATGGTGGAGGGCTTGATCATAAGGCTTAAATCATCGCTTTTTACTGGATTATCTTGTTTAACTTTGCCCTAGTAA
>NW_025199016.1:0-3320 GCF_004010195.1 Chiloscyllium plagiosum
ATTATCCTTTCGTCGCAACAAGTGCTCCTTAAAATGCCTCCACATTTCTGTTGTGCTTTTCCCGTAGGACAAATATTCCCAATTTTTACACCACAGCTCCCTCCGAATACCTTTATAGTTTTCCCTCCCCCAATTAATTACCTTGGCACAAGTTAGAAAATCCTGAGGTATTATCTACCATTATGCTTTTTAAGAAAACTAGCACCTCCTGTTCAATAATACTAACTCTTTTGAAAACATCACTAATTATTTTCCCATGTTTCCATCTTTCTCCACAGTAAATACCGACGTAAAATCTTTTCTTAGGTTCTCACTCATCAGCAGTGGTGCATAGCCAACACAGACAACTTCGTTGAACTTTAAGTGGCCCTATTCTCTGCCGAGTGGTTATTTTGGTCGGATTGAAATGTGTGAAAATGATTTGGAATTTCAAAAATCAAATCCGTCTCCCGCCACTTTCTTCAATTCGACCATGTATAGGACACACTATCAAGTAAGATGCAGCGTGCTTATTAAAAATATTTCACTTTTATAAAATCATATATCTCTCATTATTTCAAAGAACCCCGTTACTGTTCATTGTCATATCCTTTATAATACACTCCAGCACGATCCCGATTTACTGTCATGCAAATAGTGCTTTTTTTCAGATTGACGGCACATAAGGTTTTGGGAAACCTTGTGTATGAATCTGGACGCTTAAAGCGTCAATGGGTAATTGACAATGAAAATTAAATGCTGGCAATTATTGCAAATGGAATGTATGTAGAAATGCAGAGGTGCTGCATTGGCAAGATATGAATCATGCCACATTTAGAATAATATGAACAGTATGTCAGCCCAAAAGAAAGGTATTCATGGAGGCTGGCCAGCGACGGCTAATTAGTTTGATCTTGAGAATGGAGGGATTTTCTAATGAAAAGAGTTTTAGGAGATTGAGGTCGGACTCATTGGGTTTTCGAAGAATGAGAGAGAAATTGAATGAAATATCCAAGATTCTGAGGAAGTTTGAAAGGGTACATGCTGAGAAGTTACAAAATTGAACTTTACAGCACAGCATAGGCCTTTTGGCCGACCATGGCTGCGTCGACCATGATGTTATTTGGAACTATTATCATCTGTCTGCACATGATTCACATTCAATGCCTGGTCACGTGCCTGTCTAAATGCTTATTGAAAAAAGCATTGCTAATATTTCTGATTTGACCACCTCCTTGGGCAACGTCCATAAACATTCATTTCTCACCTTCAAATTGTGCTCCCGAGTTTTTAGGTTATATACCTAGAGCTGGTCGCCCCTCTGTCTCTGACACTCTTGTAAAAAGTTTGATTTCGGTCGATCCTCTCCTTACAGCCTATACATTGTCGACCAGCCAACAATGCAAAGACTCCATTTGCCATAGAATGGCAATGGGAGCTGCACACAGTACTCCCAATGTGGCTGAACTAAAGTTTGTGCAGTTAGAGCGTAACGAGCAAACTTTAGACTCAGTTCCAAGACTGTGTTCCTCTTTTCAGGGAGCTAAGTATTTCCCCGCAAGATCCCTCTGTATATCAATGATCCTCAGAGTCCAACCGTGTATAGTATAGATTCCTCTTGCATTTCACTTCTCAGAATAAATCATAGAACATAGAACATAGAAAATAGAACAATACAGCACAGAACAGGCCCTTCGGCCCACGATGTTGTGCCGAACATTTATCCTTGCTTAAGCACCCATCCATGTACCTATCCAATTGTCGCTTAAAGGTCACCAAAGATTCTGACTCCACCACTCCCACAGGCAGCGCATTCCATGCCTCCACCACTCTCTGGGTAAAGAACCCACCCCTGACATCTCCCCAATACCTTCCACCTTTCACCTTAAATTTATGTCCCCTTGTAACACTCTGTCGTACCCGGGGAGAAAGTTTCTGACTGTCTACTCTATCTATTCCTCTGATCATTTTATACACCTCTATCAAGTCACCCCGCATCCTTCGCCGTTCCAATGAGAAAAGGCCTACCACTCTCAACCTATCCTCATACGACGTATTCTCCATTCCAGGCAACATCCTGGTAAATCTTCTCTGCACCCTCTCCAAAGCTTCCACATCTTTCCTGAAGTGAGGCGACCAGAACTGCACACAGTACTCCAAATGTGGCCTAACCAAAGACCTGTACAGTTGCAACATCACTTCACGACTCTTGAATTCAATCCCTCTGCTAATGAACGCTAATACACCATAGGCCTTCTTACAAGCTCTATCCACCTGAGTGGCAACTTTCAATGATCTATGAACATAGACCCCAAGATCCCTCTGTTCCTCCACCACACTAAGAACCCTACCGTTAACCCTGTATTCCGCATTCTTATTTGTCTTTCCAAAATGGACAACCTCACACTTGGCAGGGTTGAACTCCATCTGCCACTCCTCAGCCCAGCTCTGCATCATATCCAAGTCCCTTTGCAGCCGACAAGAGCCCTCCTCACTATCCACAACTCCACCAATCTTCGTATCATCTGCAAATTTACTGACCCACCCTTCGACTCCCTCATCCAAGTCATTAATACAAAATTACGAACAGCAGAGGACCCAGAACTGATCCCTGCGGAACTCCACTTGTAACTGGGCTCCAGGCTGAATATTTACCATCTACCACCACTCTCTGACTTCGACCGGTTAGCCAGTTTTCTATCCACTTGGCCATATTTCCCTCTATCCCATGCCTCCTGACTATCCGCATAAGCCTGCGATGGGGAACCTTATCAAATGCCTTACTAAAATCCATGTATACTACATCCACTGCTCTACCCTCATCCACATGCTTGGTCACCTCGTCAAAGAATTCAATCAGACTTGTAAGGCAAGGCTGGCTGTCCCTAATCAAGCAGTGCCTTTCCAGATACTCATAAATTCTATCCCTCAGTACCCTTTCCATTACTTTACTTACCACCGAAGTAAGACTAACTGGCCTGTAATTCCCGGGGTTATCCCTATTCCCTTTTTTGAACAGGGGCACAACATACGCACTCTCCAGTCCCCTGGTACCACCCCCATTGACAGTGAAGATGAAAAGATCATTGCCAACGGTACTGCAATTTCCTCTCTTGTTTCCCACATGATCCTAGGATATATCACATCAGGCCCGGGGGACTTGTCTATCCTCAAGTTGTTCAAAATGTCCAACACATCTTCCTTCCTAACAGGTATCTCCCCTAGCTTACCAGTCCGTTTCACATTCACCTCATCAACAATACGGTTCCTCTCATTCGTAAATACTGAAGAAAAGTACTCATTCAAGACCTCTCCTATCTCATCCGACTCAATACACAGTC
>NW_025199016.1:4014-5861 GCF_004010195.1 Chiloscyllium plagiosum
AAACTCGGCGAATCTACTTCCGTTGCAGGCAAAGCATCCAATACCCTTACTACTCTCTCAGTAAAGAAATTACCTCTGACATCTGTCTTCTAGCTATCTCCCCTCACTTTAAAGTTATTAAAGTTGATATCCATACTTTTGCGTCCTTCGCTACTCTTCCTCACTATCCACAGCACCAACAATTATCCCTATTCACTACACGCCTTTCACAATGTCATCTGAAACCCCAAGAGTATATTCCAAGCGCCGGACGCATCATTAACTCTGTGAGCCGCTCTCACCCAGCCTGGTGTTGTGTCCCACATAGAAGGAGCGTAAGGTTTCACAACTCCTCGCCTGCTGGTCCCAGTGCACTCAACTCTGAACCAGTTGTTGAGATGGCATTGGACAGGTGTTTACACGATTACAGAACAGCCACAAATATGCCATCTCTTTTGCATTCACATGATGACTAATCTAACAAGCAAAGAAATTCTGCACTCAGATTCCCTGGTTAGAAAATCCCCTGTATGACAGTCTGCACAGAATGACAAAATCCACGAAAGCCCACAGCATTACGAGAGTCTGTGAGAAAAGTTTCATTCTCTCCACTTGCAGAACATTTCCTGCATCTCACAAAAAGTCACATAACACTGGTGAAAAATGATGTTCCAAACGAAGGTTTTGATGAGGTGATCTCTGGTTAATCATGCAGATCTCGAGGTTAGCAGATGCACGGAGAGTGTTTTCTACCAGAGCAGCACTAGTTCAGTATCAGGCACACAGACAGAATGGGCAAAAAGATTCACATCTGAGCTCACAACTCCCACTGTGGGAATCTGAAACTGTGTTCACCCGTTCTAGTAAAGATCTCCAGAATCAGCTCAGCAAAAGTTCAGGCTTGTGCATTTACAGTTACAGACTATTTTGCTGTTAAATCCCATTGTCCAATCAGAAAAATCTGCGATTCGAGTTCCAACGTCTTTCCGCTTTCACAATCCATTCTACCATGGTCCTATCCAGCATGTCCTGCAATTCCCTCCATCACCAACGTCCTTTTGGATCCACCTTCCTTCCGACATTTCTACCATCCTCCGTGATCTGCAGCGTTTCCTACGTCTGTAAAGTGTCCCGGACTCGACAACCCTTCCTATCACGGCAATGTTCCCAGATGTACACTGGATGATGGTGGATATTACAGTGATAGGGAGTGATATTAGGGCGACTGCGTTGTATATACATTATAAGGGCTCAGTGGCAAAACTACACTCCAGTAATTGTGACGGTTCATTATAATGAAGAAAAAAACGGTTTCAGAGGGAGGGAGGATTGCAGGGACATAATAACTTTTCCAGTTTGGGAATATTGTAGAGACTAAAATAATTTACTGTTTTAGGAAGGTTTCAAGCATTGGAGGATTTCAGATAAACATGGAGGGATTGTCATGACAGGAAAAAGATTCAGGAACGTGAAATGTATGGGTATTAACAAGGTTGCACAAAGGGGAAGGGTGTTCGTGAATGAAGGAGTTTACAGGGTCAGGAATGGATTGATCTGGAGCAGACGACCCAGATTTAGAAGTTTTTCGGGACTGGGCTCCCAAACGTCAGTGGGAGATTGAGAAGGAAATATGGGGGGAGACCTCAAAAATCTACAAAATGCCAGTGTTGTTCTTATGGAATCCCTACGCTTCAGAAACAGCCAATTTGGCCCAACAAACCTGCATTTGCCCTCAGCAAAGTAACACCCCTGGAGACAGCTCCCGAATTAATGCATTAACCTACATATTCCTGAACACTACGGCAATTTAAAATGATCAACTCATCTAACCTGCACAAGGTTAGACTGTTGGAGGGAACCAGCACTCC
>NW_025199017.1:0-5861 GCF_004010195.1 Chiloscyllium plagiosum
GCCCGGTATGGAGTGTGGTGACAGTGGCCCGGTTTGGAATATGGTGAAAGTGGCTCGGTATGGAGTGTGGTGACAGTGGCCTGTATGGAGTGTGGTGACTGTGACCCGGTATGGAGTGTGGTGACATTGGCCTGGTATGGAGTGTGGTGACAGTGGCCCGGTATGGAATATGGTGACAGTGGCTCGGTATGGAGTGTGGTGACAGTGGCCTGTATGGAGTTATGGTGACAGTGGCTCGGTATGGAGTGTGGTGACAGTGGCCCGGTATGGAATATGGTGACAGTGGCTCGGTATGGAGTGTGGTGACAGTGGCCCGGTATGGAGTGTGGTGACAGTGGTCTGGTATGGAGTGTGGTGGCTCTGGCCCAGTATGGAGTGTGGTGACTGTGGTCCGGTATGGAATATGGTGACAGTGGCTTGGTATGGAGTGTGGTGGCTCTGGCCCAGTATGGAGTGTGGTGACTGTGGCCCGGTATGGAATATGGTGACAGTGGCTTGGTATGGAGTGTGGTGACAGTGGCCTGTATGGAATGTGGTGACTGTGGCCCGGTATGGAGTGTGGTGGCTGTGGCCCGGTATGGAGTGTGGTGGCTGTGGCCTGGTATGGAGTGCCGTGACTGTGGCCCGGTATGGAGTGCGGTAACTGTGGCCTGGTATGGAGTGTGGTGACAGTGGCCTGGTATGGAGTGTGGTGACAGTGGCTGGGTATGGAATATGGTGACAGTGGCTCGGTATGGAGTGTGGTGGCTCTGGCCCAGTCTGGAGTGTGGTGACTGTGGCCCAGTATGGAATATGGTGACAGTGGCTCGGTATGGAGTGTGGTGACAGTGGCCTGTATGGAATCTGGTGACTGTGGCCCGGTATGGAGTGTGGTGGCTGTGGCCCGGTATGGAGTGTGGTGGCTGTGGCCTGGTATGGAGTGCCGTGACTGTGGCCTGGTATTGAGTGTGGTGACTGTGGCCCGGTATGGAGTGTGGTGGCTGTGGCCTGGTATGGAGTGCCGTGACTGTGGCCCAGTATGGAGTGTGGTGACAGTGGCCCGGTATGGAGGGTGGTGACTGCGGCCTGGTATGGAGTGTGGTGACAGTGGCCCGGTGTGGAATATGGTGACAGTGGCTCGGTATGGATTGTGGTGACAGTGGCCTGTATGGAGTGTGGTGACTGTGGCCCGGTATAGAGTGTGGTGACAGTGGCTGGGTATGGCGTGTGGTGACAGTGGCCCGGTATGGAGAGTGGTGGCTGTGGGCTGGTATGGAGTGTGGTGGCTGTCTTCTGGTATGGAGTGTGGTGGCTGTGTTCCGGTATAGAGTGTGGTGTCTGTGGCCTGGTATGAAGTGTGGTGACAATGGCCTGGTATGGAGGGTGGAGACAGTGGTCTGGTGTGGAGTGTGGTGAGAGTGGACTGGTATGGAGTGTGGTGGCTCTGGCCCAGTATGGAGTTTGGTGACTGTGGCCCAGTATGCTATGTGGTGACAGTGGCCCGGTATGGAGTGTGGTGAGAGTGGACTGGTATGGAGTGTGGTGGCTCTGGCCCAGTATGGAGTGTGGTGACTGTGGCCCGGTATGGAATATGGTGACAGTTGCTCGGTATGAAGTGTGGTGAGAATGGCCTGGTATGGAGTGTGGAGACAGTGGTCTGGTATGGAGTGTGGTGACAGTGGCCCGGTGTGGAGTGTGGTGAGAGTGGACTGGTATGGAGTGTGGTGGCTCTGGCCCAGTATGGAGTGTGGTG
Source organism: Chiloscyllium plagiosum (assembly GCF_004010195.1). Lineage (NCBI taxonomy): Eukaryota > Metazoa > Chordata > Chondrichthyes > Orectolobiformes > Hemiscylliidae > Chiloscyllium > Chiloscyllium plagiosum. The sequence continues at coordinate 1,733 of NW_025199017.1, forward strand.
ACTGTGGCCCGGTATGGAATATGGTGTCAGTGGCTCGGTATGGAGTGTGGTGACAGTGGCCTGTATGGAGTGTGGTGACTGTAGCCCGGCATGGAGTGTGGTGACTGCGGCCTGGTATAAAGTGTGGTGACAGTGGACCGGTATGGAATATGGTGACATTGGCTCGGCATGGAGTGTGGTGACAGTGGCCTGATAAGGTGTGTGATGACAGTGGCCTGGTATGGGGTGTGGTGGCAATGGCCTTGTATGGAGTGTGGTGGCTGTGGGTTGGTATGGAGTGTGGTGACAGTGCCCGGGTATGGCGTGTGGTTGGTGACTGTGGCCCAGTATGGAGTGTGGTGACAGTTGCCCGGGTATGGCGTGTGGTGACAGTGGCCCAGTATGGAGAGTGGTGGCTGTGGGCTGGTATGGAGTGTGGTGGCTGTGGTCTGGTATGGAGTGTTGTGGCTGTGTTCCAGTATGGAGTGTGGTGTCTGTGGCCTGGTATGGAGTGTGGTGACAGTGGCTCGGTATGAAGTGTGGTGACAATGGCCTGGTATGGAGGGTGGCGACAGTGGTCTGGAATGGGGTGTGGTGACAGTGGCCCGGTATGGTATGTCGTGGCAGTGACCTGGTATAGAGTGTGGTGACAGCGGCCTGGTATGGAGTGCGGTGGCTTTGGCCCGGTATGGAGGGTGGTGACTGTGGCCTGGTATGGAATGTGGTGACTGTGGCATGGTATGGAGTGTGGTGACAGTGGCCTGGTATGGAGTGTGGTGACCGTGGCCCAGTATGGGGTATGGTGACAGTTGCCCGGTAAGGACGGCGGTGACAGTGGCCCGGTATGGAGTATGGTGACTGTGGCACATTTTGGAGTGTGGTGACAGTGGCCCGGTATGGAGTATAGTGACAGTGGCCCGGAATGGTATGTCGTGGCAGTAGCCTGGTATGGAGTGTGGTGACAGCGGCCTGGTATAGAGTGCGGTGGCTTTGGCCCGGTACTGAGTGTGGTGACAGTGGCCCGGTGTGGATTGTGGTGACAGTGGCCTGTATGGAGTGTGGTGCCTGTGACCCGGTATGGAGTGTGGTGACTGCGGCCTCGTATGGAGTGTGGTGACAGTGGCCAGGTATGGAATATGGTGACAGTGGCTCGGTATGGAGTGTGGTGACAGTGGCCTGTATGGAGTGTGGTGACTGTGGCCCGGTATGGAGTGTGGTGACAGTGGCCTAGTATGGAGTGTGGTGACAGTGGCCCGGTATGGAATATGGTGACAGTGGCCCGGTATGGAATATGGTGACAGAGGCTTGGTATGGAGTGTGGTGACAGTGGCTTGTATGGAGTGTGGTGACTGTGGCCCGGTATGGAGTGTGGTGACTGTGGCCGGGTATGGAGTGTGGTGACAGTGGCCCGGTATGGAATATGGTGACAGTGGCTCGGTATGGAGTTTGGTGTAAGTGGCCTGTATGGAGTGTCGTGACTGTGGCCCAGTATGGAGTGTGGTGACTGTGGCCCGGTATGGAATATGGTGACAGTGGCTCGGTATGGAGTGTGGTGACAGTGGCCTGTATGGAGTGTGGTGACTGTGGCCCAGTATGGAGTGTGGTGACAGTGGCCGGGTGTGGCGTGTGGTGACAGTGGCCGGGTGTGGCATGTGGTGACAGTGGCCCGGTATGCAGAGTGGTGGCTGTGGGCTGGTATGGAGTGTGGTGACAGTGGCCTGGTATTGAGGGTGGTGACAGAGGCCCGGTATGGAGTGTGGTGACAATGGCTCGGTATGAAGTGTGGTGACAATGGCCTGGTATGGAGTGTGGTGACTGTGACCCGGTATGGAGTGTGGTGACTGTGGCCTGGTATGGTGTGTGGTGACAGTGGCCCGGTATGAAGTGTGGTGACAATGGCTTGGTATGAAGTGTGGTGACAATGGCCTGGTATGGAGTGTGGAGACAGTGGTCTGGTATGGAGTGTGGTGACAGTTGCCCGGTATGGAGTGTGATGACAGTGGCCTGGTATGGAGTGTGGTGACTGTGACCCGGTATGGTGTGTGGTGACTGTGGCCTGGTATGGTGTGTGGTGACAGTGGCCCGGTATGAAGTGTGGTGACAATGGCTCGGTATGAAGTGTGGTGACAATGGCCTGGTATGGAGTGTGATGACAGTGGCCTGGTATGGAGTGTGGTGACTGTGGCCCAGTATGGTGTGTGGTGACAGTTGCCCGGCATGGAGTGTGGTGACAGTGGACTGGTATGGAGTTTGGTGGCTCTGGCCCAGTATTGAGTGTGGTGACAGTGGCCCGGTATGGAATATGGTGTCAGTGGCTCGCTATGGAGTGTGGTGACAGTGGCCTGTATGGAGTGTGGTGACTGCGGCCAGGTATGGAGTGTGGTGACGGTGGCCCGGTATGGAATATGGTGACAGTGGCTCGGTATGGAGTGTGGTGACAGTGGCCTGCTAAGGTGTGTGATGACAGTGGCCTGGTATGGGGTGTGGTGGCAATGGCCCGGTATGGAGTGTGGTGGCTGTGCGTTGGTATGGAGTGTGGTGGCTGTGGGTTGGTATGGAGTGTGGTGACAGTGGCCGGGTATGGCGTGTGGTGACAGTGGCCCGGTATGGAGAGTGGTGGCTGTGGTCTGGTATGGAGTGTGGTGTCTGTGGCCTAGTATGGAGTGTGGTGACAGTGGCCCGGTATGCAGTGTGGTGACAATGGCCTGGTATGGAGGGTGGAGACAGTGGTCTGGTATGGAGTGTGGTGACTGTGGCCCAGTATGGTGTGTGGTGACAGTTGCCTGGTATGGAGTGTGGTGATAGTGGACTGGTATGGAGTGTGGTGGCTCTGGCCCAGTTTGGAGTGTGGTGACTGTGGCCCGGTATGGAATATGGTGACAGTGGCTCGGTATGAAGTGTGGTGACAATGGCCTGGTAGGGAGTATGGTGACAGTGGCCCGGTATGCAGTGTGGTGACAATGGCCTGGTATGGAGGGTGGAGACAGTGGTCTGGTATGGAGTGTGGTGACAGTGGCCCAGTATGGAGTGTGATGACAGTGGCCTGGTATGGAGTGTGGTGACTGTGGCCCAGTATGGTGTGTGGTGACAGTTGCCCGGTATGGAGTGTGGTGACAGTGGTCTGGTATGGAGTGTGGTTGCTCTGGCCCAGTATGGAGTGTGGTGACAGTGGCCCGGTATGGAGTGTGGTGACAGTGGCCCGGTATGGAATATAGTGACAGTGGCTCGGTATGGAGTGTGGTGTCTGTGGCCTAGTATGGAGTGTGGTGACAGTGGCCCGGTATGGAGTGTGGTGACAGTGGCCTGGTATGGAGTGTGATGACTGTTGCTTGGTATGGAGTGTGGTGCCTGTGGCCCGGTATGGAGTGTGATGGCTGTGGCCTGGTATGGCGTGTGGTGGCTGTGGTCCGGTATGGAGTGTGGTGGCTGTGGCCAGGTATGGAGTGCCGTGACTGTGGCCCGGTATGGAGTGTGGTAACTGTGGCCTGGTTTGGAGTGTGGTGACAGTGGCCCGGTGTGGATTGTGGTGACATTGGCCTGGAATGGAGTGTGGTGACAGTGGCCCAGTATGGAGTGTGGTGGCAGTGGCCTGTATGGAATGTGGTGACAGTGGTCTGGTATGGAGTGTGGTGACAGTTGCCCGGTATGGAGTGTGATGACAGTGGCCTGGTATGGAGTGTGGTGACTGTGGCCCAGTATGGAGTGTGGTGACAGTTGCCCGGTATGGAGTGTGGTGGCTGTGGCCCGGTATGGAGTGTGGTGACAGTGGTCTGGTATGGAGTGTGGTGTCTCTGGCCCAGTATGGAGTGTGGTGACTGTGGCCTGGTATGGAGTGTGGTGATAGTGGCCCGGTATGGAATATAGTAACAGCGGCCTGGTATGGAGTGTGGTGACAGCGGGGTATGTCGTGGCAGTGGCCTGGTATGGAGTGTGGTGACAGCGGCCTGGTATGGAGTGCGGTGGCATTGGCCCGGTATGGAGGGTGGTGACTGTGGCCTGGTATGGAATGTGGTGACTGTGGCCCAGTATGGTGTGTGGTGACAGTGGCCTGGTATGGAGTGTAGTGACAGTGGCCTGGTATGGTGTGTGGTGACACAGGCCCGGTACTGAGTGTGGAGACAGTGGCCCGGTGTGGATTGTGGTGACAGTG
>NW_025199018.1:0-5861 GCF_004010195.1 Chiloscyllium plagiosum
GACGTATTAATATTGTCATTACAGAGAGGAGATCCCTGAAAAGAAAGGTTCAGTGGTCCCCATCAAATTAAAAAAAGGTGAACTCTTCGGTAAAAATGCCGGACAGGAAAAAAAACAGTATCAGTTATATCATGTGAATATGTACAAACCTTATCATCATAGAGAAGAGGAACTGCAGAAACAGGTGTTAGTTACCGCACCACAGAGTGAGGAATCAAATGCAGATGTTGGAGTTTCATGTAGCTCAAAACGCGATAACCATTGAGGAATTATTTGTGGAGTGGGATAGGTTAGATTACTGCCTGTCTCCGGAAAGAAGAATCCATTTGTAAATTTTGTTACAGCAATGTGAGTACAAATACAGGAATAATACGGGGAGGACTAAACCTATTGTACATTAGGTAGATGCAAGGAATCAACGATTTTGGGAGGATTAACGGAAGGTCAACGCCATAAAAAACGTTGGCCTTATGTCCAACACCAGGATTGGAGAACTGCATAGAGAAATTTGGACAAACCAGTTACATCACACAGTTGGACCTATCACGTTGTTATTGGAAGGTACCTTTATCAGTGAAAAAGAAAGAAGTTTCTGCGTTTTTAACTTAAAATGAGCTATACGAATTCAAATTTACTCCCTTTGGAATGAAGAAAGGGCCAGGCACATTCCAAAGTCTCATGAACAGAGTTTTGGCTGGGTTAAAAAACAGAATCTTTATCTGTTTCATGTCGTGATCTTTCGTGAGTCATGGAAAGATCACATGGTACAGATTGCAGAAATCTTTGAAAAAGTAAGAGAAGCAATTCTGGTAATAAACTTAAAGAAAACAGATTTCGTGAAGGTAGATGTGACATATTTGGAAATAACATCACTCATGGAAGGTGGATCCCAAGGAACGAAAGGACGAGGGTCATTGAGGAATTTCCATGACCAATCTCAAAAAAAAGGTATTTCAGTTTTTGGAACTAAGCAGATTCTACCAGACGTTGTTCCAAACTTCATCAGCTTAATGGCATTTCTGACAGAGTTATTGAAGATGAACACAAATTTTGGGTGTATAGAGCAGTGCCAAATGGCATTTGGCAATTTCAAAGCAGTATTATCTACCACACGCACTTTCGGACTTCACTTCTGAATGGCTGGAACCACGAGATTGACAGATAGTATTGCCAATCGAAGATAGATGGTGAAAGAAGGCCCGCTCTGAGGGCTCACGTGCAGTCGCGAGGCGAAGTCATTTAACTGACACTGCACCTGCCCGGAGCTGTGCGCACGCACTGATTAAAACTGGAATCCAAAATGCCGGTGTCTCTTGCTCTCTTTTGCGTGGTTTCAGCTGGAAAAAAGTGAAAATATATTTTAATGCTTCTAGTGATGGTTAGAAATCAGCTTCGTTATTAATCAACAACTCGTAAATGTGCAGATATATCATGGTGAAGTTCACATCAAGTATCGTCTGTTAATCGAGCAGCGATGGAATCAGGAAGGGTAAAATGATGATAATGTCATACAGCATTGAAACAGGCCGTTCAGCCCAAAAATCTAAAACAGAAATTGCTGTAAAGGCTCAGCCAATATGAACTGGAAGGTTAGGAAAACCGGTCAGTGTGGACAAGACAAAAAAATAGTAATTGCTGGAAATGCTGAGCAGGTGTGCGGCTATCCCTGAAGAGAAATAAGAGTTAAAATTTCCGCCAAAGTGATTTAACTTCAGAAGAGTATTGATGCGACTGGCCGACGCTCGTTCTGAGAAAGGGTGACTCTACCCGAAACGTTAACTGATTTTTAATCACAACATAGACTGAGTGATTGAAAACAATAGACGAATGGTGAATGTATACCTTTGTAGCCAAAGGAAAGATTGGAGTGGAAGTCCCAAGTGGTCGAAATTGCGGCCAGCATGTACGGTAAAAGAGGAAGGACAAGTTTGGTAATGTTAAAGGTTACTTCGAAAATGAGGGAGGTGCTGCATTTCGTTGTAACGGAAAAATGAAGCTTATTTACGTTTTAGGAAGTTAATATTGGGTAGGGTTAGTGAGGAACATAAGGAAAACAGGAAAAATCTCAAACATTGCATCAGGAGAACAAGAAGGGGCCAGTCGGGTTAAAGAGAATAACAAGGCATTCTGTGCATGCTTTAAAAGCAACAGGGTAACAGGAGACGATAGGACCATCATGGATACGGAAAGAAACTTGTGCTTGGAGGCAAAGGATGTAGACCAGATCCTAAATGAATACTCTATGCTGGTATTCAGCAGGGAGAAGGATATGGAAGATAGTGAGAATAGTGTGGAAAATGCTAATGTGCCAGTTCAATTTGAGATAAGGGAAGAAGTGGTGTTAGGCCTCTTGAAAAGCATTAAGGTGGGTAAAACCCCAGGGCCTGAAGGCAGATGAAGGAGGATGTTGGGAGAGACAAGGAAGGAGATGACTGGGGCATAAAAGAAAATTAGTAACACCAGCCACTGGCGAGTAACTAATGCTGTTCATCTGTCCAAGAAAGGAAAAGTAATAATACAGGAAGCCTGTTATCCGTGTTTGGAAGCTGTTGGAGAGATATCTTGGAGAAAGAATCAATGCATATTTGGAAAAACTTTGCCTAATTAGGGAGAGTCAGCATGGTTTTGTATGTGGCAAGTCATGTCTTACTAACTTGATTGAATTCTTCGACGAGGTGACAAGGATGATCGATGAGGGTTGATGCGTGAATCTTGTCTAATGGATTAAAGCAAGTCTTTCGACAAGATCCCTCATGGTAGCCTCATCCAGAAAAATAAGCTGCATTGTATCCACTATGATTTGGGTGCTTTGATTCCGATCTGGCTTGCCCATAGAAGGCAGAGTGTAGAGGTGGACGAATGATTTTCTGGATGGAAGTCCATGATTATTATGCAGGAAAGGTTTTGTGACATCTGCTGTTGCTGATACATATCAGTAAATTGGATGAATATGTGTGTGCATTAGTACGTTTGCAGACGGCATAGAGATCAGTGAAGCTGCGGTTTGCATCGACGTTTATCATAGGATAAAGTGGGATGTAGATCAGCTGCAGTTATGAATAGAGAAATGGCAGACAGCTTAATCTGGTAATTGTGAAATGCTGCACTTTGGGAAACCAAATATTAAGGAACGTTATACAATTAATGACAGGATCCTGAAAAAAATAATGTACAGAGGGATCAATTGATTTCTGAAAATGACCACGCAAGTAGACAGGGTGTTAAGAAGGAATATGGTATGCTGGTCAATGTTGACCAAGGAAGTGATTACTTGCTTCACAATATAATGTGGCAGCTTCGAGACTTTAGTTCGGCCACGTAGAGTAATATGTTCATTCTTTTTGTCACATTTCACGAAGGGTGACAATGTTTTAAGGAGGGTGCAGGAAAGGCTTACCAGGATGCTCCATGAATTATAGGGTATGAGCTGTAAGGAGAGACTTGATAAACTTTGTTTTTTTTTGTTGGAGCAGTAGAGTCTGAGGCGAGACTCGATAGAATCTATAACATTTTGAGATGCATGGATGGGGTGGACGATCAGAATCTTTTAAACCGAGCTAACATACATTTACTGTGAGAAGTGAAATTAAATAGCAGATGTGAGGAGCAAGTTCTGTTTTCACCAGAATGATACGAGTTTGTAATGCGTTCACAGGCATAGTGGTGGAGCAACAGGAGCATTTAGGTACTGTATATTCAGCAGACAAATATGCAAAGAATGAACGAATATGGACCAAGGGAGGAAGAAAAAGGTATTTAATTTGACATCATGTTTCGTACATTGTGGGCCGAAGTTCCCATTCCTGTGTTGTATTGTTCTGTGGTCTATGATCAAATAGTGTAAGACTTGGGAAACCAATTTCCATCCGATGTCACGTGCAGTTTAATGTCTGTCGCTTCATTGCAGCTGCCCAAGTAGTACTATTGCAACAAAGTGGTACTGTCTCTCTCATTTAAACCAGAAGAAAATTAACATGTTTATTGGTATGACCCTGGGGATTCCAGTGCAAAGGAGAGACCTTGGTGTGCAGGTACATTGTTCCTTCAAAGTTGTATATTTGGTATTGAAGAAATCATTTGGCATGCTGCCTTCGTTGTCCACTGCATTGAGTACAGGAAGTAATGCTGCAGTTTTAAATGACAATGGTGAGTCCACATGTGGAATAGAGTCATAGAGTCATCGAGAAGTACAGCATGAAAACAGACACTTTCGTCCAACCCGTCACTGCCAAACATATATCCGAACCCAATCTAGTCCCACCTGCTAGCACCCGGCCATCATCCCACCAAACCCTTCCTGTTCGTACACCCATCAAAATGTCTTTTAAATTTTGCAATTGCACCAGCCTCCACCACTTCCTCTGGTAGCTCATTCCATACACGTACCACTGTCTGTGTGAAAAATGTGCTGCTTAGGTCTCTTTTATATCTTTCCCCTCTCACCCTAAACCTATGCGCTCTAATTCTGGACTCCCCGACACAAGGGAAAAGACTTTGACTATTTACCCTATTCATGCCCCTCATAATATTGTAAACCTCTATATGTTCAGCCATCAAACTCCAACGCTCCAAGGAAAACCGCCCCAGTCTGTTCAGCCTCTCCCTATAGCTCAATTCCTACAACCCTGGCAACATCGTTGTAAATCTTTTCGGAACGCTTTCAAGTTTCACAACATCTTTCCGATAGGAAGGAGAACAGAATTGCACACAATAGTCCAACAGAGGCCTAATCAATGCCCTATACAGCCGCAACATGACTTCCCAACTCCTGTACTCAATACTCTGACCAAAAAAATAAATCATACAAAACGCCTTCTTCACTATGATATCTACCTGCGTCCACACCTTGAAGGAGTTATGAACCTGCACTCCAAGATTTCTTTGTGCAGCAACACTCCCTAGGACCTTACCATTAAGTGTATAATTCCTGCTAAGATTGCCTTTCACAAAATGCAGCACCTCGCATTTTTCTGAATTAAACTCCGTCTGCCACTTCACAGCCCATTGGCCGGTCTGGTCAAGGTCCTGTTGTAATCTGAGGTCACCTTCTTCGCTGTCCACTGCACCACCAATTGTGGTGTCTTTTGCAAACTTACTAACTGTACCTCTTATGATCACATCCAAATCACTCATGTAAATGACAAAAAGTAGTGGACCCTGCACCAATCCTAGTGGCACTCCGCTGGTCACAGGCCTCCAGTCTGTAAAACAATCCTCCACCACCACCCTCTGTCTTCTACCTTTGAGCAAGTTCTGAATGCAAATGGCTGGTTCTCCCTGTATTCCGTGAAATCTGACCTTGCTAACCACTCTCCCATGGGGAACCTTGTTGAACGCCTTACTTAATTCCATATAGATCACATACACTGTTCTGCCCTCATCAATCCTCTTCGTTATTTCTTCAAAAACCTCAATCAAGTTTGGGAGACATAATTTCCCATGCACAGAGTCATGTTGATTATCCCTAATCAGTCTTGCCTTTCAAACACATGTATATCCTGCCGCTAAGGATTCCCTCCAACAACTTGCCCATCTTCGATGTCAGGCTCCCTGGTCTAAAAAACCCTGGCTTGTCCTTACCACCCTTCTTAAACAGTGGCACCACGTTAATCAACCTCCAGTTTTCCGACACCTCAACTCATGTCACCCTGCCATATAAATGTTGCTATTGATTTCCAAGGATGCAAAACGATTCAGGATAATTTCACATTGACTTGGAGGTTTAAGTTTTCAATAGAAACTTGATACGCTGGGCCTTTTAGACCTTGAAAGTTGAAAGCTGAAGTCTTACCTTCTTGAGGAACATAAAACAGGAGGAGTGTAGATAAACCAAAACCAATATATGTAGTGAACAAAACCAA
>NW_025199019.1:0-5861 GCF_004010195.1 Chiloscyllium plagiosum
ACATTCTTGACTGTAATCTCCAGCATCTGCAGTACTTAGTTTCAAGCAGTGGAAATAGTTCATCTTTATCTACCCTGTCTTTTCTTGTTAATATTTTGAAGATTTAGATCAGATCACTCCTAACTTTCTAAATTCTAGAAAAAACAGGCCCAATATGTAACATCTGTCCTTGTAATTTAACCTCTGATTTTATGCGATGACCCTTCAGGACTTCCTGTCTGTGAATTTGATTTCCAGAAAAATTGGAGTACCTCAGCATTAGTTGAAACCTTTATATGTCATAGAGATGTACAGCAGGAAACAGATCCTTTGGTGCCAATCGTCCATGCCAACAATGGTTTTTGCGTGTCAGCGATAAGTTATTTGTGGTGACATTTTTGAAGTTGTACTTTAGCTTTTGCTTGTTTCCTGGCTTGGTTGACTTGTATTTGGTAACTGTTAAAGAGATTGTTTGGTGATTGTATTGAAGTTACTTCCCCATGCTATTTTGGGAGCTGGTACAGACATGATGGTTCCAATGGCCTCCTTTGTTACAATTCGATAATTCAAAGTCACACTGCGGTCTCTGCCTTCCTCCACCCCTATCTGTTTTCTCTCTTGCATATTATTCCTCTTCAACAGAAAAGTATAAACTACTGCTGTAGTCTTTTGTGTTCTGCTTTGACTTCCAAATGGCTTGAGTGAAACCTTGCTGACTGTGTTATCTTGAAATGTACTTCTTTTCCTTGGCCTCACAATCTCGGAGGATGTGAGCGGATCAATGCTTTGGTGAAGGCCACAGGCCCAACTAGGTTAGTAGTTCTCTGAGCCAGCTTGTGACTAATGCCGCAACAGTGCATGATGTGGCTCATTGTAGTGTTTTGATTGATATCACTTTTGAGGCTTTTTTTTAACTGTGAAAGCTGAATACTGTTGTTCCACCCTTGTCCAAGGGAGAAAGAAGTAGTGGATACATTGATAGGGGAGGCGAATTCGGAGAGGAGGAAATGTAAATGCTGCTACAGTCCTGTTGGGCCAAATGGCCTCTTTCTGCACTGAGTTTGAAATAATTCATTGTAAAAAGTGTCTCATGTACCAGACTTGTAACTTAGCATTCTAAATTGTCTCCATGACCAGATTGACAGGTTCAACATATTTCCTGGCATGCATGTTGTCTTACATAAGATTCCATCAGACTGTTGGCAACAGGGTGCATTTTAAAAGCACTTTGTAAAGTTCAGATTGACCCAACCTCTTATCCTGGTTAATAACCAGTTTTTCACGGGAGGGGTGTATGCCAACCGTTTCAGAAACTGCTCTATATTTCTGCACTCCTGTGACCTTTGCACATTCAGCCTCCTTCCTTGTTACTTTCTGAGAAATAAGGTGCTGTGAGTCTGCCTCCATCCAGGTGTTTTATCTGATGCAGCTGATGCTTACTTTATCTCCCATTGCATAAACAACTGTGAATAATGCTGTTTGAAGAAGCAACAGACATTTATTATAACTAACTAGTAGTTATATACACTGCTTTCCTCAGACACTTAACTGTCTTGGCTGAGCATAAGCAATTAGTTGCAATGGAGGAACCTACTTCCAGTAGACTGTGATGCTTCAAGCAATCTGAGTTAAAATGGAGTATGAGATGGTTTTATACTCTCTTCTTACATATTACCATGCGGTGATGATAACACGAGTGCTTCTTTTAAAGGCTCGCTGACAAACTGGCCATGAGACCTAACACAGCATTTTGGGCCTAGGCAGCTCCAGGTATGGTCAGCACTGGTGGGGCAGAAATGTGCAGGAGGCTGGAATTGAGGGAGGTCAGGGTCTCGGAGCTGGCTGGAAATGGTAGAACAGGGAATGCCGCAGAGAGATCTGGATACAAGGGATAGAATTTTAGAAAAGACACTACCCTTGGAACATATCAACATTGAACTTAAATAATGTGTGGGCCATTCAGCCCCTCGTGCCAATTCTGCTATTCAGTAACAGCATGGGCTGGTCTCATTGTGGTCTCAACTCCACCGTCCTGTGTGCTCCAAGAAATCAGACAGACAGGGAACCAATGTAAGGCACCAAATACACTGGTGAGAGGTCAGGGCACATGGGGTTTAGGAGAGACCGTGGCATAGGATAAATGTCACTGGGCTAATAGTCGAGGGAATATGGTTTCAAGTTACATTAAGGTAGATCGTGAGATTGGAATTCAATAAAATCTGGAATTAAAAGCTACTTGAATAGTGACCATGTCAATTGTCATAAAAACCACCCGGTTCATTAATGTACAATAGGGATGAAAATCTGCCGTCTTTACCCAGCCTGACCTGTGTGTCACTCTAGACTCACAGGAACATGGTTAACCATTAGCTAGCCTCTGTTCAAGGGGCAGGCCATCAATGCTGGCCTCGACACCGACACCCACATCCCATGAAAGAATTAAAACATTTGTGGAAAATAAACCCTGGAATTGTCCAGTTATGCTGAATGCCTGGCCTCTTTGCTTGAAACATGATAATAAGCTAATACGTATTATTTGCTGTAAAGCCTGCTTTCCTGTGGAGGAATTGAACAATATAATGCCAGGTTTCTCAGTTGAAGAACATTCTCTGCCTCTATCACCAAGAGAGGGCTCAGTGAACAGGAAAGAAGCAAAGCAGATGCTTCCTCTCCTTCCTTCAAACTGCAAAGCTCAACTAACAACCTCAAACTACAGCAGCTCAATCGTAAGTATTTCGAATTGGGGCACTCACATAGAGTTGTGGAGATGTACAGCATGGAAACAAACCCTTCGGTCCAACCCGTCCATGCCAACCAGATATCCCAACCCAATCGAGTCCCACCTGCCAGCACCCAGCCCATATCCCTCCAAACCCTTCTTATTCATATACCCATTCAAATGCCTTTTAAATGTTGCAATTGTACCAGCCTCCACCACTGAGGGTTTCAGCAGGAGATGAGCTGAGGCAGGTAGAAGTTGTAATAGTGTGGTGTAGGTGGCGGTAGGGCCCATCTTGGTGAGGGTGGTGATGTCTGATAGCAAGCTGATCTCAGGGTCTGGCGTGGCACCAAGGTTGTGGGAGTCTGCTTCAGTATCAGACACTTATCAGAGAGAAGCTGGTAGCTGGAACCCAGGGATTGTAATGGAGACTGAAAGGCAACCACTTGATTGTTCAATTGCAGAATATTAATGCTCATTTAGTGCTGCATTTTGGATGAACCACCTAAGAATTCAGAGAAGAGAGAAGTGATAAGAAAGCTGGCAAATTAAGTGTATAAGTCCTGCTAAGATTTGCTTTCCCAAAATGCAGCACCGCGTATTTATCTGAATAAAACTCCATCTGCCCATTGGCCCATCTGGTCCAGATCCTGTTGTAATCTGAGGTAGCCCTCTTTACTGTCCACTACACCTCCAATTTTGGTATCATCTACAAACTTACTAACTGTACCTCTTATGCTCGCATCCAAATCATTTATGTAAATTACAAAAAGTAGAGGATGCAGCACCGATCCTTATGGCACTCCACTGGTCACAGGCCTCCAGTCTGAAAAACAACCCTCCACTACCACCCTCTGTCTTCTACCTTTGAGCAAGTTCTGTATCCAAATGGCTAGTTCTCCCTGTATTCCATGAGATCTAACCTTGCTAATCAGTCTCCCATGGGGAACCTTGTCGAATGCCTTACTGAAGTCCGTGTGACAGGAACCCTTCCCACTTGACAAGTGGCCACAGGGAAGATGACAGAAAGATCACATATTCAGGTAGCTCAGGAGAGGTACCTGCGCCATTCCTACTGCATCCAGAATTACATTCTGGATGGGAAGGTCCATAATGGCCTTTGCCGATTCGCCACCAAATAAGGCCTTTCAGTGGTCGGTTCACAACCACGGATAGGCCTCTACTGGACACCAGCCCAGTGACTCGCCATCCCGATGGGTGAGAAAAGTGTCTGATTTCCCGACAGAGAAACCATGGCGACCTCCCTGCCAAGGCAGTGTTCCCTCGGAGGTCCCTCACCTGCTCATCGCCATGCCAATGCATTGGTGTCTCGTTCTGGAAGTCACTGCCGCACATGGACTGTGGTAAGATACATTACTGTTAACATGACTGCTCGCAGGTTGGGGAGGGTCATCCACATTTTTCCCAAGATGGGGGAGAGAGGTTGGGCAACACAGATGGTGTGGGCAATGGATTGGCTACTGAAAGCCACTTTGACTGCCGTTGCCACTAAACACCCCATTCCCTTCTCACCATCTCACCCTGCAATCCCACCAACCCTTTAAGAACTACTTAGAACGTAGAACATTTCAGCGCAGTACAGGTCCTTCGGCCCTCGATGTTGTACTGACTTGCGGAACCAAACTGAAGTCCATCTATCCTACGCTATTCCATTTTCATCCATATGTTTAACCAATGACCATTTAAATGCCCTTAAACTTGGCGAGTCTACTGCTGTTACCGACAGTGCATTCTACACCCCTACTACTCCCTGAGTAAAGAAACTACCTCTGACGTATGTCTTATATCTGTCACCCCTCAATTTAAAGCTATGTCCCCTCATGCTAGCCATCACCATCAGAGGAAAAAGGCTCTCAATGTCCACCCCATCTAACCCTCTGATTGTCTTCTGTGTATCAATTAAGTCACCTCTCAATCTTCTTCTCTCTAACAAAAACAGCCTGATGTCCCTCAGCCTTTCCTCATAAGACCTTCCCTCCATACCAGACAACATCCTAGTAAATCTCCTCTGAACCCTTTCCAAAGCTTCCATATCCTTCTTATAATGAAGTGACCAGAACTGTACACAATACTCCAAATGTGGCCACACCAGAGTTTTGTACAGCTGTACCTTATGGCTCCGAACCTTAATCCCTCTATTAATAAAAGCTAACACACTATCTTAACACCCTATCAACCTGGATGGCAACTTTCAGGGATCTATGTTCATGGACACAGAGATCTCTCTGCTCTTCTACACTACCAAGAATCTTACCATTAGCCCAGTGCTCTTTATTCCTGTTGCTCCTTCCAAAGTGAATCACCTCACACTTTTCCGCATTAAACTCCATTTGCTACCTCTCAGCCCAGCTCTGCAGCTTATCTATGTCTCTCTGTAACCTACAACATCCTTCGTCACTATCCACATTATCCACCAACCTTAGTGTCATCCGCAAATTTACTGACCCACCCTTCTACACCCTCATCCAGGTCATTTATCAAAATGACAAACAGCAGGGGCCCCAAAACAGATCCTTGCGATACACCACTAGTAACTGAACTCCAGGATGAACATTTCCCATCAACCACCACCCTCTGTCTTCTTACAACTAGTCAATTTCTGATCCAAACCGCTAAATGATCCACAATCCCATGCCTCCATATTTTGTGCAATAGCCTACCATGGGGAACCTTATTAAACACCTGACTGAGATCCTTATGTACCACTTGGCTTCTCTCCAGTGCCAATCTGCACTGTGAGCAACTTCAGCCTCCATTAATTCTCTGCATCTTCACTAGCTGCCAACATCCAATTTGCCAGAATCAGGCAGGGTAGGACTTCTCGGCCAGGGCACCTGATTGATTGGGGAGCCGGTCACACTTCAGTGCCTGTTCGGCTCGTCATCCATGTGCTTTCTCGTTGATGAGGGCAGGAAGTTACTCATCCTTAAAAACACCTGACCCACACTTAAAGCAAAAACAGAACATTCCAGACATGGTCTTTTAACCTTCCCACCTGCAATAATCTGCTGTAAATGCTTTTCCCAAAAATTTTATATCATTTCTAAATTTGCACATTATGGACATTACATTATAAACCAGTAACTTACAGACACTGGAATATAAACTAGTGACCAGTAGACACTGGATTATATACCAGGGC
>NW_025199020.1:0-5861 GCF_004010195.1 Chiloscyllium plagiosum
CAATGAGGCCCCAGTGGCTATGGTGTACCTAGATTTCCAAAAGGTCTTCAACAAGTTGCCACACAAGCAGCTGTTGCATAAGAAAAAGGTGCATGACGTTACGGGTACATTATCAGCATAGAGGATTGCTGGACTAACAGGAAGCAAATTGTGAGTGTAAGGGAGTGACATTCCGGCTGGCAATCAATACCTAGTGATGTGCCTCAAGGATCGGTGTTGGGGCCACAATTATTCACAATTGGTACAGATGATTTGGAGTTGGGGAGAACGTGTAGTGTGTCAAGGTTTTCAGATGACACGAAGATGCGATTCATAGCAAAGCATGCAGAAGACTGTGAGACCTCGTGGATGAACATAGATACTTTGAGTGAGTGGGTAAAGATCTGACAGATGGAATACAATGTTGATAAATGTGATATCATCCATTTTGTTGGGAGTGTCAGTAAAAAGGATTATTACTTGAATGGTAAAACGTTGCAGCATGCTGGTGTACAGAGGGACCTGCGTGTCCATATGCATGAATCACAGAAGGTTGGTCTGCAGGTACAGCAATTACTGAGGAAAGCAAATGGAATGTTGCCCTTCATTGCTAAAAGGATTGAGGTTATAAGCAGGAAGGTTATGTTGCAGTTGTCCAGGGTGCTGGTGAGGCCACAACTGGAGTACTGTATCCAGTTTTGGTCTCCTCACATCAGGAAGAGTATACTGGCACTGGACGGAGTGCAGAGGTGGTTTATTCGGGTGATTCCAGAGGTGAGGGGGTTGGCTTATGAGGTGTTACAGAGCAGACTGGAACTATATTCATTGGAATTTAGAAGAATGAGGGGATAACCTCATAGAAACATATAAAATTAAGCAGTGAGCATATAAGATAGAAGTAGAGAGGATGTTTCCACTGGCAGGTGATGCTAGGACAAGAGGGAATTGCCTCAATATTAGGGGGAGTAGATTTAGGATTGAATTGAGAAGGAAGCACTTCACCCAGAGGTTTGTAATCTCTGGAATTCCCTGCCCATTTAAGTAATTGGTACTACTTCAGTAAACGTTTTAAAACTAAGGTAGATACTTTTTGAACAATAAAGTAAATAAGGGATACGGTGAGAGCGCGGAAAAATAGATCAGAGTCCACGAGTAGATCAGTCATGATCTTATTGAATGTCAGAGGACCAGACGGCCTACTCCTGCTCCTAGTTCTTCTGTTCTTCTGAAAGGTGAGTGGCCAGTTATCCCAGTTTTGCTCCTCTGCTTTGGTTTGCTTGGTCTGATTTCCGCAGTCTGGCTGTTTATTTAAAGCAGGCAGCCAGTTGTGAAGCTACCGGACCCAGAGAAGCAGGTCCATGTTGTTCCTCCCTCTCTCTGACATCTCTCCTGTAAGAAACTGAGTTTGATTTTTTTTCCATTCGGTTTTGCCATGGGGTGTTTATGGGGATTATATCAAGTACTTGGAACACCATCATTAAGTTGGGATCACCTTTTGGGTTTTCGGATAGGTTACGTTATTCTGTGTTGTATCCTCTTCTGTTTGCGTCTCACTCAGTAATCTTGCAAATACATTCTGTTTTGTTTAAAACTAAGTGATTTGACCAGCTGCATCACTCCTTACACTTGCTTAAGTCAGCAAGCAAAAGTTGGGTCTGTGCTACTTCCTTGAAATGATTTGAGGGGTCTGTCCTGGTCCATAACAGTGTGTAACAGCGAGATCTAATAAACTGGCATGGGTTGAGAATAGGAGAGCCGACAGGAAAAAGTGAATCAGCATAAACCGTTCCATGTATTTTGCAGTAGAAAGCAATGACTTGCGGGATAATCCAGAAATTGAGGTTTGGGCCCCATCTATTCAGAAAACAGATAAAACATGTGTTCATGGGTATTAAATGTAATCTTTCCAAATCAGCTGACGGTACCAAACTGAGATTGTGAGCGGGTGAGGAGGATATTAAAAAGTTTCAAGTGATTGCGACAAGTGGACGAAATGGTAAAATACGTGGCAGATGAAGAACAATGTGGATATACGTAAAATTGAGCAATTTGGTTGGAAAAATAGATTAACAGGCTAGCATTTCAAAAGGAATTAATGTAAAGAAGTTGCTGCATGAAGATATTATGTGCATACTTTTGTTGACTTCTTCACCAAACTCCAATGTCCATGCAGGGCAGTGAGTTCTGAAGCCAGAAGTCAATACTGTGATTGATATTAGCACACTGACCAGTATACATAGACCCACCAAGTGGGGAGCTCTATCAATGAAAAGGATCTCGAGCTCCTTGTACACCAGTCACAGAAAGAAATACTGCTGCAACAAAAAGCAGGTAGAAAGATAAATGGTGTGTTGACCTTCATTTCCGGGGGATTTGAGCCCAGGTGTGTCTTACGGCAGCTACACAGGGCCTTGGTGAGCCCCCATCGAGAAAATTGTGCAATATGTGTGCAGTTTTGGTCTCCTTATCTAATAAAGGGCAAACCTGACATTGAGGGAGTGCAGTGAAGGATGCCCAGACTGATCTCTGGGATGACAGGCTTGTTGTGGGAGCAAAGTTGGAGGCGACTGAGCCTGTATTCCATGGAGTTTAGAAAAATGGTGGAGATCTCAGTGAAATATATAAAACTCTGACAGGGTGAAACAGATTGTCATCAGGGATGATAATTCCACTGGCTGGGATGTCTAAAACAAGGGTCACAGTATTAGGTACAGGCAAGCCACTCTGCATTGAGATGACAATAAATGTCTGCACTCGCAGACTGATAAACCTGGGGAATTCTTCCCCACATAAGACTGCGGAAACTAAGGCACTGAATATAAGTAAGGATATTTAAACACTAAAGGGGTGAAGTTGCAGCAGGAGCTTGGTGTGGAGATTCAGGTTCAGCCATTGTTATATTGAATGGGGAGCAAAATTGACAGACCAAAGTTCCTACTTCATATCTTTATGATATATGATCACTTCAAAGGATATACAGTATATAGTGTTAGGGAAAGGTTAACTGAAGAGTTGTTTAGCCAAAACCTAGAGTGGGGAAGGGTCATTGTGTTAAAAGGCCTACTCATTTCGCGATGTTTCCGTGCAATCTGTGGGAAAGCTGTTATTGTTGTCATAAGCTCTCAGATGTAAGGAAGGAGATCTCTGCAGTGTCGACAGGACTGTGCTTCCTATTCCCTTTTCCGATATAGAGGCTGGTGCCGGGTGTTATCTCATTTTTAGCTATTAAGACCTCGGAGAAGTTTGATATAACGGGCTTGCATGGCCGCTTCAGAGACCATTGAAGAGTTTACCACATGTCTGTATATCTGGAGTCACTTTTTGGGTCGACCAGGAATGCACGGGAGATTCACTTCCTGAATGTACATTGGGGAAGGAAATTTACGTTGACAATGGACATGTGCTTCAAGGTCAATTTTACTGGCACCAAATTTTAGATCTCGATATTTTATTAATTGTTTCTAACTTCCACCAGCTGCCAGAGAATTAATTTGGTCGAGATTAGTAATCCAAAGACATTTGCACAGCAACACCGTCTCCACATGGGGGCCTGTGCACGTTATTTCTGTGCTGGGCGACAGCTCTGTCAAAGGAATTCTTACCAATTTGATTATCGTGTGGGACTGAGGGGGAGGTAATTGGTCACATTGTAAATATTCTCCTCTTAGGGGACGGGACATTTTTGTGTAATTTTCCACATTGCCAGGAAGATGTCAGAGTTGGAGCTGGAATGAAACGGCTTCCACAGAAACACGGCTTGTTGTGCAGCACAAGTCTTTAGTTTTGTTGCAGGAACGGAGTCAGGGCCCATTCCCTTTGTAGCATCGACTGTGTTCAGCTGTTTCTTCATGTTACGTGCAGCGAATCGAATTGTTTGAAGTCTGGCATCTGTGATTCTGTGGGGATCATTCAAGCAACAGTTCTGGCTGAGGATGGTGAATAACTGCATCCTTGTCTTTTAAACTGATGTGCAAGAAGGTTCCATTTTTTTCGGGGATTGACAAAGCAATAGCCGAGTGGTATTGCTGCAGATGTGTTAGTATAACAACCCTAGGAATGTTCTGGTTACCTGAGTTCGAATCCTGTTACTGTACATGATCGAACTCCAATCCAATAAATGTTTGGGATTCAGAGTCTAATGATGATCATGAATCAATTGCTGATTGAGGGAGAAATCGATTTGGTTCACTGATGTCCTTTAGGGCAGGAAGCTGCAATCCACACCTGCTCTGGCCCACATGTAGCTCCAGACACACAGCAATGTCATTGACTCTTAACAGTCGTCTAGGTTATAAATGCTGACCTAGTCAGCGATTCCCTAATCCCAGTGAACGTTGTTTTCAGATGATATTGGTGGAGTCCTTTTCTCTCGTCAGTTGTTCCATGGTTCAACCCCATTTCTGACTGGATGTGGCAGGACTGCAGAGTTTCGATCTGATCTGTTTGCTTTGTAATCATGTGGCCTCTCTATCAGATATTAGTCCTGCTGTTTGGAATATAAATACAGGAGTCAGTGTGATAGCTTTAAATGGATTGTCAACTTTTTCACGCAGTGGTTGTGTGTGTATGGAATGAGCTGCCAGATGAGCTGTTAGATGCAAGTACAGTGACAACATGTAAAAGACATTTGGACAAACATATGAATGGGAAGCGTTTAGAGACATGTGGACCAAATGCAATCAAATTGGACTAGTTTAGGTTGAATAACCTGGTTAGCATGGACAGGTTAGATGAAATGTTTGTGGGCAATATGACTGTATGAATCTAGAAAGTGATGGAAAACGCAAGAAGTAGATGGAAAAAGGATAAAAAGATATGATGTAAATAAATTGGCAAGAAATATAAAAACAAGCATCACAAGTTTTTCTATGTGTATATAAAAAAGTTGAAGATGAGTGTGTGACCTTTGGTAGAAAGAATGTCAGGAAAGTATATTGAGGACATTCGAAGGGTATGACTACAGGGAACAGACAGATAATTTACACCAGTATTTGACATCAATCCTCGCAGGGAAGGCACTTTAAGTATTTCAAAATCATCAAGAAAATGGTTATAGGAGGATTCTCGAACTGTCTCTAACAAAAGGTACAAGGTTTTTTAACAACAAATAAGACTAAGGATAGGCAGACCAGCAGTAATTCATAATTGGTTTTAAAAGAAGTGGCGACAGAGTGACTGGTGCCTTTGTGTGAAATATTCTATAAATCTCTGGATTACAGAAGTGTTCCAGCGAAACTCGTGAAGCTCCAATATGGCACCTGTTTTCAAGGATGGAGCGAGACAGAAAGCAGGAACCACTTAGCCTAACCATTATTGCTGAGAATCTGCGACAGTCTGTTATTAAGGAAGGAATTGCAGGACATTTAGAAAAGCTTCCGGCAGAGTCAGCATAGTTTTGTTCAAGGGAAACTATGTTCTACCTTGTAAAATGATGCAAATGTTTTTCTGGAGATCCCATGAGAATGTAACAAGCGGGCTTGATAAAGGGGAACTGGTAGACATGAGGCTTTCCCAAGATTTTCCACAAGGTATCACAAAGTAAAGGTTCTTCCACCAAACAGAAACTCATAGTATGATGGATAATGTATTCGCATGGGATGACGGATGGTTATCACATAGAAATTGGAGAGTCAGGATCCATCGATCTTTATGATAAAGACATATCTGCTGGAGTCGCACCAATATCAGTCCAATGGCTTCGGTTATTTTCATCGATAGTGAGAGCCTGATGGAGGGTGCTGAGTGCAATAAACATCCGAGTTTGAGGATGACACTGACAACCAAAAGGCAGGCTGTTATTTAATGAAGAGGAGTTCCGACAAAGGAGCAGTACAAAGGGATTGGAGTGTTCCTGCGCATGAAACATAAAGTCAGCATGCTGA
>NW_025199021.1:0-5862 GCF_004010195.1 Chiloscyllium plagiosum
TTAATGTTATGATAGAGGTCAAACTCCTCTGCTATTCAAAACCAAAACACACAGAAAAGCTCACCTCCATCTTTTAAGGGAGAGTGAAAGAAAGCCTTCTGATTTCTATTGTTTAAAGAAAACAATAACAGTTTATTTTTCTAAGTCTAAAAATGAACACAAAACAAAAACTATTAGCAAACCTGTTAAGCCTTTCTCTTAAAGAAAATCTCTGACCACACTGCAATTAAAATGCTGCATCAATAACACAATGATTAAACATTAACTCAATTTTATCTCTCAAAGTCTATACAGTCACTTATCATATAATACCCTACAGTGTGGAAAAAGGCCATTCGGCCAACAAGTGCACACCAACCCACCAAAGAACAACCCACTCAGACCCATTCCCCTACTTTATTACTCTACATTTACCCCTGACTAATGCACCTAACCTACACATCCCTGAACATTACTGGCAATTTAGCATGGCCAATTCACCTAACGTGTACATCTTTGGATGCTGCCTTCCTTCCAATTTTGCTGTTTCCATTCCATTTTGCTGCCTTCTCCCTGGGTCATCTACTTTTTTGTGAATGTCTTTGTATACAATTTCATGGTACCTTAAATAGATGATACCTTCTGCGATATTTCTTTTGAGAAAAAGATGTTTATTGCTTCAGAGAGCAGTTAGCGCTGACCGATTTTCAAAATGCCCTTCCATTTACAACCCCCAGCGTCGTAACCTCTCATTGGTCTGATGTTTTCAATACAATAAATCCAAATCAATTGGTTTATTGTATTCTGGGCAGAATTAAAATTAATTGTTAAATTCAAATCCAATTGCCTGAACATCAAATCCCAAGCTGACTGTTATATATTATCCAACTCTCAGCATTCTCTGCACCTGACAGCTCAACACAGACAAACATGTGCTGTCACAATCTCTCAGCTCAGAAAAGACACTTGTCTCTTAAAGTGACTGTACACTCTTTCGACTTCATAACAATAAGAGGCAGGCCCATTTAGCACTGAGATAAGGTAGAAATGAATTTTTGGAATTCTCTATCCCAGGAGCCTGGAGGGGGTTCAATCATTGAGTTCTGTTCAAGAGAGAAATCGATACATTTTTGGATATTAAAGATATCACGGCTTGAGGCATAGTAAAGGAAAATAGCCTTGAAGTAACATGATCGAGTTGAGTGATGGATTGTGCTTGAGGGGCCAAATGGCCTATTCCTGCTTTTGTTTCTTGTTGTAATTTCTTGCTTTTGTACTCGATGGATAGTATCTTCTCAGGCCCTGAGCAACATGGGCTCTGGTGCGATGATTAGTAGAGTCACATGAGGCTCATCTCATTGCATCCTATTTACTTTACAGAAGTGACAAAGCAATATTTATACTAGGCAGCAACTGAGTCTCTTTTGTCACATGCTAAAAGCCTTATCAAGAGCCAAACTCACCATGACTTTCTATCTCACCAAACTTACCATACAAGCTAGTGTCAGGATACCTCAGTATGGAAATCTCATCAGTTTCTCGGTGGGTTCAACTCACCACTTAATCCAAGAGAGCCCCATGTTGAACACCAGGCACCAGCATCTTGGGGACACTTCACAAGCTCCAGCCACACACACCCCAGATCCTCGAATATTAACCTTCGACATGTGCCAGCCTCTCAGAAACCTCATGGCATATCTCCAATCTATTCAGAAGATGCTTCTACACTTCACTGTACCTTAGGCTGCCCCATTAACTCCCATTATAATGCTGCAGGAAAGACACTGTGTGCTCAGGGACATACACCCAGCCCCTGGACTGGACCAGGCTGTACCTCTGGGCTCTTTACTCATAGTGCTCGCTCACTCTGAGCCTACCTGAATGCTTGCAGCATCCTACCTTCATTGCCTTGCCTATTTGGGGCATTACCCCTTCAGCCAGGGATACCAAACTCATAATACTATAGTCTTTCCAACCACAAAGCCAACAAGCTTGCCATGGTTGTCAGAAGACCTCAGTCAAGTCAAGGGGATGGCCTTCACTCTGGGGCTGTGGGCGCAGTTAGTCAGAGGCAGCCTCTGATACAGTCGAGGCCCTTCTCGGGGTGGTTAGAGACCGGATCCTATCCTCATGAGAAGTGCGGAGCTAAACAATGGGCAGCACTCCTCCTGGCTTGACCCATCTTGTCCTGTTTTGGATAGTTTAGCTCCTGGAATGAGAGAGAGCAGTAGCCATTAAAGTGGCATCAATGGTACTTATGGTGCAGGTGGGGATGTGTAGTTTGTGAGTAGGCAGTGCAGAGTGCACACAGGGTTAATAGGATAGAGGTTGTGATGGATGAGAGGGAAAGTGTTAGAGGACATAATGAAAGTGGTTGAGCATGAGTCTTGGTGGGAGGTGACTACAGAAGCAGCGATAGAGTGCGAGGTAGCAAAGAGAAGCTGGTGGCATTTACACTGGTGGAGAGAAAGACCGACATTGACTTTCTTCCTACAGTGCTGGACATCCTTCTAGATGGTTGAATTTACACTAACCCACTTGGCAACCTTGGACCAGGCTGGTATGTCTGCTGTGGTGGTCTACACTGTTGGTCCTTGGGGAAGAGGAAATTATGTGTCTGCAACACCTTGTCAATTTTCCCCTGGTCTTCCATATTTGGGGCACATGCTAGGAGCCATGCAGGACAGCTCTAGATTGACAGTGCTTGGCCGGGTGCACAAAGAGCTTTTAAAGATGGTACTTGTGCCACGAAATCTGTGTCAGTTGGTATCTCCAATAAGAGGAGAGCTGCTCCAGGAATGGCATATGGTACGTAGGGGTGAAAATCAGACCAACCATTCAGACTGAAACGTCAATGGATGTGATGAGTTTGAAAAGATACAGTGAGAAAACTTGCTCAGACCAATGGTGAGACTTAGGCCACCAAATTGATGTGCTTTGCCTGCAGCACATAAACCACACGATTCAGCCGTATGCCTCTCTCTTCAAAGTCAGCGGAGACTGAGATACAAAAGAATTCAAGGAAAAATTTAAATTTGCACAAAATAAAATAATTTGACGGTATGTAATGTTTGATTTTGGCATCAGGAACTCTTTTAATTTTATCACCTGCTGTTCTCTGGGGAATAAATTTCAGGCCTCAGCTCAGGCCTCACTGATGCTGTTAAAAACCTCCTTCTTGGAAACTTGACTGCTTCCTAGCCCCTGCTCTATTTTGATATCTTTGGACAGTGAGAGGTCATCCCACAGAGTTCAGGAACAGTGCAAACTGTTGGAAAGTGATGGATTGCAGAAAGATTGAAATTGCTGATGCAAATATTTGTGTGAGATGTTTGGAAAATTAGGTATTTAGAAGAAACTGCCATCTAGTAATTGTCGGAACTGGCTCCAGACAGACTCATTAGTGGATCTTATCATCCTGAAGGAAAGTATGTAGTGACTGAGTATTGAATATTACACAGCAGCTAAAAAAAGCAACCATAGTTACCACTGCACCACTGCCTCAGCTGTCAATAACACTTAATACAGTGCCGAGTAATTTTGCAGTCTGCCCTTCAGCACCTTGAACTGAAATAATCACACAAAACGGTTGAGGAAGACAGAAAATGGAAAGAATTCCAAGGAAGGGGTTGAACAGTTCAACAAAACTGTTCACAGGCAAAACAATTTCAACAATTTTGCAAGTTGCATGCAGGATCGTATGGAGAATCTTTTCACATATTTAGTCCCTCACTGTCATCTGAAATATAATGAAATCCCAGAGAGGATTGTCACTCTATAAGCACTTGTTTTTCCATAGTGTTGAATACAGTGTCAACTACTCAGCAAAATCATGACTCCACATTCACTCTGATTCAGGAAATCATTGTCCCCACGATCAGTCTCATTTAACAAAATTAAACCTCCACACATTGAGTCTGATTCAGCGAGTTCACTACTCCTACACTGACTCTGGTATGAGAGACACAAGGATTGCTTCAGGAAACTGGGATTATTATCCTTAAGAATGAGAAGCAAGAGAAAGACATTTGATCAGCAATTTAAAAACACAAAGGGGATAGGGAAAAACTGTTCCTGGTGTTGATTATTTCTGAGCCATACGGGGCACTGATTAAACAAATTGACCAAGGGGCCAGACTTCATGAGGAATGACCTTTCTGTTGAGTTAGTGGTTAGGACCAAAATTGCACTGTTGACGAGTATGTATTCGAGACAGATTCAATTATTGCTGTCAAATGAGAATTAGTTAATTGCGTGAAGAGAAATTATTTGCTGGGCCACAGTGTTGGAGGGTCCCAAGGCGGCAGATGAGGCCTTCTTCCTCCAGCTGTCAGGTAGCTTGGATTTGGTGGGGAAGGAGGCTCAGGACTTGCACGTTCTTGGCGGAATGGGGGGGTGTTGAAGTGGTTGGCCACAGGGCTATGGGATTGTTTGGTGCGTGCTTTCCAAAGATATTCCCTGCAACATTCCACAAATTGGCTTCCACTCTCCCTGATTTAAAGGAGACCAAATCAAAAGCAACAAACACAGAGATAACATGTTTGGATGTGCAGGAAAATCTCTGTTGGATGTGGTCTCTTCTATATCGGGGAGAAATGGAATCATTTCAGGGAATATCACTGGGACACATGGACCAAACAACTGCACTGCTCTGTGGTCGACCACTTCAACTCCACCTCCAACTCTCCCAAGGACATGCAAATCCTGGGCCTCCTCCACTGCCAAAGCCAAGCCACCCAATGGCTGGAAGAAGAAGGCCTTGTCTGCCGCCTTGGGACCCTTCAACCACACAGCATCAACATCAACTTCCCTAGTTTCCTAACCTCCCCTCCCCCACTATATTGCAGATCCAACCCTCCAACTTGACACCACTTTCTAGACCTGTCCTACCTGTCTATCTTCCTTCTCAACTATCCACTCCACCCTCCCCTCTGACCTATCACTATCACCCTCCACCTGCATCTACCTATCGCCTTCCCAGCTACCTTCATCCACCCCTACACTCCTATTTATCTCACAGTTCCCTTACCTGCCCATCCCTCCGCCACATTCTTGATGAAAAGCTTATGCCTGAAATGTCGACTCTCTTGTTCTTCAGATGTTGCTTAACCTGCTTTGCTTTTCCACTTTTCGACTCTGACTCTCCAGCATTTGCAGTTCTCACTATCTTCATGAGTAGATTTGATCAGCTATGATCACTATGAATGTTACGGCAATATTAAAGGGCCAAAACACTTCCTCCTGCTCTCATTTTCAATGTCTCTCGATTCACTGTTGGGTTGACTGGGTTGCCAGGACAGTTCTAGTTCTCAATCTATTCTGGATGTCAAATATCCCATCCTCTGAGACGCTGCAGGTTAATTCTTATCTCCTGTCTCTGGGTACTGAGAGCTCCTCAGCTGGGCTGGGATGGCACTGTTGCCCGTCAGAATGTAATGGATCGATTGTACCAAGGGGAACACACCTTTGTGGCATTTTGGACTCACACATGTCTCCTGGGAATTAATTGTTGGAGCTGGTTTCAATCTTTCAGAAATCCCCTCATGCTCCCGTGAAAGCTGCGGTTTGAACCCAGGTCAATTGTGCACATAGCAACCATATTTCTTGGAAGCCGTTTGGATATTAATCAATCTCAATCCATCAGTAACTGTTTTAGACTTTATCTGGAGCAGTTTTAACAGAACAACCTGAGAGAGCCCATTGTTGCATATGTTTTAACTCAGCATTTTGTGCGGATTTCCCTGGGGCCATTATTTGGCTTCTCTTTGTGTGACCATGATTCTGCAAAATGACAGTCACATTTCCTTAATGCAGTTGAGATTGCATTAAAACATAGAACATAGAACAGTGTAGCACAGGAATGGGCCTTCCAGCCCACGATTT
>NW_025199022.1:0-5862 GCF_004010195.1 Chiloscyllium plagiosum
AACACCAAATAAATGTTAGCATGAAAGCTGTTGTGTTGCGCTGTTGAATCTTATCATTACCTCGAACACATGTGCCCCACACGCTGACAAATGGCGACTCGGCCGAATCTCAGTTCATCTGCTGCTAAAACTCTATTTTTTCCACCTTTTATATCAATGGAAGAGGCTTTAAATGAAAAGGCTAGTTCTTGAGGAATGATGCTTTAAAATAAACATCAAACGCGGCTGTAAAAATTCAGCGAAATAACAAAAAATGCAGTGACACTGCTGCAAGAGTGCCACATAGCCCCGAACAACTAATTGGTATAGTGGAGCTAATGGCAGTTAATCTCTCAATAATGATCAGAGAAAAGGGTAGGAATAATAGTGTTTTTTCACAACTACAGTGTAGTGTGTCATTCTAATGTGAAATGATTTTTGAAGTGATTTCAAGAGCACTGTTTTGATCAGTCATGGCACGACAAACAAGGGCAGCACAATAGGAGGAATGGCGTCGGGAGAGCATCTTGGTAGTAGAGATCACAAACCAGTCAGCTTAACGTCAGACTGAAAGCCACCTCGCACAAGAACTAGACTAGAATGGTTGACAAGGTGTGTGTTTATTTTACCATGGCAAACTGCTTAAAAGATAAACGTCTGTGGCATTAATGGAAACATAGCAAGTGAGGTGCCATACTGGCTTGGTGGCAGGAAATCAAGACGAATTGTTAACAGGTAATCTCTGGTCCATGCCAGTGAAGGCTCCGACATGATTGATTTCACAACCACCGGGATTGAAATGGATCGACTGGTTTCAAGTTCCCGATGATGGGATGGGACACGTTTACCCATCAAGAGTGACGGCAGCAGCACAGACAGAATGGTGCTGATGTGTCCATTAGATTATGGAATGCCTCAGTGAATTGGGAGGAGCGATGTAAAGGAGGGTTAGTGAACATGCAAGGGAGGGAAATCTCTGAAAGTGCCTGGGTTTGAATTCTGATTTATGAAATGGAGAAGTGTGATATTCCGCATAAACAACCAGTGTTGCGGAATATCATATAATCTCGTGTTCCCAGGGCTAAACTAAGAGAGACTGAGTAGCGCAGCAGCGAAGATCAAACTGGAATGGGCATGAGGATGAGCCCGCTGTGACGGTATAAAGGTGCATGAAATTCCGGGGCTGGGACTCCACACTCACCTGTAGTACCTTGTGTTGACATGGAGCAAGGAGCATTGTGATATCAGATTGGGACCTCCAACCTATATGGAGCAGCTTCTGTTGGCATTGTGGCAGCAGGCTGGACGTTCCAACCTCACTTGGAGCAGATTGTATTGATAAGGAGCACGGAGCAATGAGACATCAAGTTGCAGAAAGGATACTCAGTTATTTTAATCTGAATTAAAATAGAATTTAGCAGCACCCATGTTTGTAGATTGAGTGAATGCCTGTCCCAGGGAAATCTCGCAACAATAAGGGAAAATGTGGCAAAGATTCAGCTCGTGGAGGAAAATCTGTGCAGAAAGAAACGCAGGTAATATTTTCTTTTTCTGCCTTTTATCATAAGACTGACTGCATATTTGGTTAAATTGCAGCAAGTGATTTTCAGCTCGTGTCAGGATATTAAATTACCTGAAAACCCATACAAGTAATTAAAGCAAACTAAACTTCCAAATATTAACGGTATATAACTAGCTCAAAGGTAGAGGACAGAGGGTGGTGCTGGAGGATTGTTTTTCAGACTGGAGTCCCGTGACCAGTGGAGTGCTACAAGGATCAGTGCTGGGTCCTCTACGTTTTGTCATTTAATTGGAGGTGTAGTGGACAGCGAAGAGAGTTACCACAGATTAGAACAGGATCTTGACCAGTTCGGCCAATCGGCTGAGAAGTGGCTGATGGAGTTTAATTCAGATAAATGTGAGGTGCTGCATTTTGGGAAAGCAAATCATAACAGGACTCCCACACTTAATGGTAATGCTCGAGGGAGTGTTGCTGAACAAAGAGACCTTGGAGTGCAGGTTCATAGAATTCTGATATTTGAAATTTAACTTGAAAGTGGAATCGCAGGTAGATAGGATAGTGAAGAAGGCGTTTGGTATGCTTTCCTTTATTGGTCAGAGTATTGAGTATATGAGTTGGGAGGTCATGTTGCGACTGTACAAGACATTGGTTAGGCCACTGTTGGAATATTGCGTTCATATCTGCTCTCCTTCCTATCGGAAAGAAGTTATGAAACTTGAAAGGGTTCAGAAAAAAAAAATGACGATTTTGCCAAGGTTGGAGGATTTGCGATATAGTGAGAGGCTTAACAGGCTGGGGCTGTTTTCCCTGGCGCGTCGGAGGCTGAGGCGTGACTTGTTAGAGGATTTCAAAATTATGAGGGTCAAATATATGGTAAATAGAAATAGTCTTTTTCCCTGGGGTCTGCGATTCCAAAATTAGAGGGCATAGTTTTAGGGTGAAAGGGGAAAGATATACATGAGACCGACTGGGCAGCGTTTTCACACAGAGAGTGATAAGTGCATGGAATGTGCTGTCAGAGGATGTGGTGGTGGCTGGTACAGTTGCAATATTTAAGAGGCATTTGGATGGATATACAAATAGACAGGGTTTGGAGGGATATGGACGGGGTGATGGCAGGTGGGGCTAGATTGGGTTTGGATATCTGGTCAACATAGACGAGTAGGACCAAAGGGTCTCTTTCCATGCTATGCATTTCTCTGACTCTATGACTCTATTTGATGTTGACATTATGCTCGAGTTTATCTTGATTTATGGCGGAAAAGCAGGAAACTGATGTTGAAATTTACAGAATCAACGATGATCCCATTCAATGACTGAACAGACAAGAGGCTGAATGGAAGCTTCATCATGACAGATATGTTTTCATTATGGATCGCGCTGAAACACGAAGTGGGGAGGATTGGACTGAAGCAGTGGTGGTGATTTTCTTTCCTGGTTAAATTTTTGAATATGACTCCTATTTCTCCTGTCCATGTTCACATCACAACTCTGAAGCATGAAGGCGTGAAGAACATATTGGGCAAGTGGCGCAAAGTCTAACGTGCCTGACTCCAGATCTGAACATTGTAGGTTTCACTCCTCTCTAGCTCGAGGTTAACGCAGGTATTTATTACTCTTACAACCTAATCTTCCTCATTGTTCTAAAGCCGAGATGAAGTTTGAGCTCCTGATATGCAGACACGAGAATCTCTTTCTGTACACACCCTGGAGAGCATCACAGTCAATGTCGCAGCGTCATCACAAGTGAGGAAGACCAAATAGTCCAACACACTGCGAATCGGCACTTTTCAATTTCACAGAGCCAACGACCCAATCACTGCGGTTCCTCGTAATTGCAAGGAAACAAAATAAATATCTCAGTCTCATGTTGGTTCATGGAGTGCCGAGGCACCTTCTCCTACTTTAAGAGGCTGGAACATTGACCCTGATGGTCGTGGACACATTGATAGATTCGAAGCATTGAATGGAATCCTATCACAGAAGCCCATGCTGTTGATACTGAACAAAACAGCCCTTACTGGGAATTGAACCCGGGCCGCAGTGGTAAAAGTGCCAATTCAGAACCACGACACGACCAGGGACGAGTACAGCGGTCAGACGCACGTAGAGTGACAGCCCTCAAATGTGTTGGACGCGTTCTTGGCAGAAATAACCGCTTGACTAACCTCATTCCAATTTCCATCACTTTGCCTTGTATGCCTTAGCATCACAAATACAGATTGAATACCTCTGAAGGTTGTGTTGATTTCATCACAATGAGTTGCCGATTTATCCACCACCACTGGTGGATAAAGTTTTTACTGCTTATCTCCTGAAAACCTTCTGCCTCTTACATTTAGTCTACACCACTTGGCGTTTGTCCGAGTGAAACCATTTCTTTCATCCGAACATGCCTTAATCTCTCATTGTTTTGCACAATTCAATCATGTTTCTTCACAATCTACTCTTCTCCATTGAAATTAGAACAGAGAAACTGATCGTTTCCACAAGAAAACACCCTCTGCTGAATACTGCATTGCGTCCTTTTCCTGAGCTTGATGTTCCAGTGATCTCCCGAACATGCCAGTAAAAATTGCTACATGAGCACTGACCTCACAACAGCAGTATGTAAATTGATCGACTGGTTTTAAGGACCTAAATGTGGGATTGGGTCACGTTCGCCCAACAACATTGACTGCAGCTGCACAGACTGAACAATATCAATGCGAGTACTTGATTGCCAAATGCCGCTGGGAAATTGGAGGATGAACCGAAAGTAGGGTTACTGATCGTGTGATGGGGAGAAATCTCCAAGAATGGGTGGTTTTGAATCCTGATACAGAGACAGCAGAATTGTGAAAGGGCGAGGGTTTGAAGGAGCAAAATCATCACCTCGACGAATATTTTCATGAGAAAAAAGATTGATTCGCTCCTGCTTTTGAAAAGCATGTCTTACTCTGCATAAAACGGAAACAAGTGACAATACTGGAAGTCAAATTGCAGATGATCTTTCTGCTGCCACAACGCAAAGCGCTCACCACTGCACGATACCGGCACCGCATGGAATAGCATGAATCAAACAACAGTAAAGATAGTGGCAGAGGATATGTTAGGAACAGGACTACATGAACAGTAGGAATACTTGACAAACAGTGACTGAGACATGCAAACTCATGGTGGGCTGAATGGTTAACTTCGGTATCTCCAGAGCCGATGGATATTTCATCACTTAGTTTGTTGAAGGCGAAGATTGATATAGTTCTCCAGAAAATGAAAGCGTCAGGGAATAGTGCAGGGAATTGCTAGAATGTATTTCTGCAAAAGAAATGTAGTTTAACATCGGCTACTTTACCAATTTCGTCATACAAGGAAGTGACCACTGCTGTGGAATATCATATAGTGCCAGGTTTCAGGCCTGAAATACGAGAAACTGTGTAGTGCAGCAGCGAGGATCAAACTGGAAGTGCGGATGGCCATGAGCCAGCAGATATGTGTTCAGTAATGAAATCATTGATTGTGAAGTTTTTCACTGAAAGTATAGAGTGAATTGAAATGCCGGGGACTGGGAGTTCCAACATTGCGTGGATCAGCTTCTATTGACGTGGTATTCGTCGCATCAGGCTGGGAGCTCCAACCTCAACTGCAGCAGCTTCCATTGACACGAAGCAGGGAGCACCGAGACATTAAGCTGGAAGTTCCAACTTTACCTGGAGCATCTTCTATTGACATCTGCACTGAGAGAAACGCAGGAAATGTTTACGGTCTCTGAGCTTTCTCATATGGCTAACTCTGCTCTGGGCAGGAAAGGATTTTTTTTTGCCCATTTCATTTTATTCAATTTCTTGTAAACTCGCACAGGTAGTTGAAGTACTTTCAGACTTCGAAAATTAGCTTGAATACCATGATGTGATTAGGCATTAGTATATCAAAAGTGATGGAGCAAAATCAGTAAAGGGAATTTGAAATTCATCAGATGAGCGGAGATCCCATTGAATGGCTGACTAGTCACAAAGTGAATGGAAGTTTCATGAGGATGAATGTCTTTTCGTTACAAAACATCCCGCTGCACAAAGAGTGGAGCAATGGAATGAAGCATTAACGGTGATTATTTTTCATGGTTATTCAACTTGTGAACATGAGTACGATTGGTCATGTCCCTGTTTGTATCACAACTCTGCAGAATACCAACTTCAAGCACGCGCGAGCACAGTTTCACAATGGATTATACGCTTGGTTACGGTCCAGAGATTGTAGTTAAAGTTTCGACTTGGTTTAAGAGCAAGAATGGCATGCTTCAAATTCACATACAAGCTAATTTACCGCACAATGTAGCATCTACATCGGGTTAGTGGCACAATGGATAACGTGCCGAACTACAG
>NW_025199023.1:0-760 GCF_004010195.1 Chiloscyllium plagiosum
CAGGAATGCTTGTTGCAGTTTCCTGGATTTAGACATTTCTGTAAGAACAGGGAAGGTGGTAAAAGAGGGAGATGTGTGGCATTATTAGTTAAGGACAGTATTACGGTGGCACGAAGGACATTTGATAAGGATTTGTCCACTGATGGAGTATGGGCTGAGATTAGAAACTGAAAGGAAAGGTCACTCTGTTGGGAGTTTTCGAAAGACCTCTGAATCATTCCAGAGATATAGCGGAAAGGGTTGCAAAGATGATTCTGGATAAGAGCAAAAATAATAGGATAGTTGAATTGAGGCCTTTAACTTTCCAAATATTGGCACAATTCCGGACAAGGTATGTGGATAGGCAAACAAGAGGCATTGGATTTGATACTAGGTAATGAACCTGGCAAAGTGCTAGATTTGGAGGAAGGTGAGCACTTTGGTGATAGTGACCACAATTCGGTTATGCTTACTTTAGCAGCAGAAGGGGTCAGGTATTTACCGAAGGGTAAGAGTTATAATTTGGGGAAAGGCAACAAGGATGCATTTAAGCAAGATTCAGGATGCATTGGATGGGGAAAGAAACTGCAGGGGATGGACACAATTGAAATATGAAGCTTATTCAAGGATCAGCAACAGCGTGTCCTTGATAAGTATGTCGCTGTCAGAAAGGGAGGAAGTTTTCAAACGAAGAACTGTGGCATAATAATGAAGATGAATCTCTTGTCAAGAGAAACAAGAAGGGTGGTGTGCAGATGTGACATGGAGGCTCAGCTTTGAA
>NW_025199023.1:1644-4103 GCF_004010195.1 Chiloscyllium plagiosum
GGTTATCATGTTCCGATACAGCGTACTACTCTATCCCTGTAACCCTGCATTTCCCATGGTAATCCACCTAATCTACACATCTCTGGACACTGTGGGAAATTTGACATCGCCAACCCATCTAACCTGCACATCTTTGGACCATGCAAGGAAACCGGAGCACCTGGTGGAAACCCACCAAACTCCTTGGCACCGTGAGGCAGCAGTGCGAACCATTGAGCCACTGTGCCGTTGTGTATGACTCAGAACCGAGTTGGGGGTGGGGGTGAAAAGGATTATTTTATATTTTTGACAGAGGTAGAAGAAAAGTGAAATGCTATCGAGGTTCAGCGTAAAAGACAAGTGAGCTGTTAATGGTGTTGGAAGAGGAAAAGAAAAGATGTAAAATGGTAATAAAGTAAATTAGAGTGGCACAGCCGGGTTCAATTCCCACCTCAGGCATCTGTCTGTGTGGCGTTTGCACATTCTCCCCATGTCTGCATGGGTTTCCTCCAGGTGCTCCGGTTTCCTCCTACAGTCCAAAGATGTGCAGGTTCGGTGAATTGGCCATGCTAAATTGTCCGTAGTGTTACGTGTAGGGGAATGGGTCTGGTTAGGTTGCTCTTCCAAGGGTCGGTGTGGACTTGTTGGGCTGAAGGGCCTGTTTCCACACTATAGGGGATCTAATCTAATTTAAAGTGTGCACGGGTCCTCTCTACTCGGAGCAATGTAAATAAGACAGAAAGGAAAGCTGTGTGTGTAAAAGAGCTGAGAATATAACAACATGTCAGAGATTGCAGGAATTAAAGAAAAGTGCAGTGGAGACAAAATGCAGTCAAACTCGGAATTTGTGGAAATTAGTGTTGACACATCAAAGCTGGAAAGTTCCTCTGTGGAAAATGAGATGTAGTTCCTCAAGCTTGTGCTATGCCCTGCTCCCACTCTCCCATTAACTGCTCTGTCAGTCTCATTCATCGCACACCACTGCCAACCAGTGGCCATGACACTCTCTCTCTCTCTCTCTCTCTGTGCCTTGCGGGTACCACCAGCATCTCCACCACCCCCACAGTAACGTGGCCGTTCCCCACACAAGCCACCTCCTCCCCCTGTGAGAACGAGAGTACAGAGGTGTAAAAGACACCCCACCAGCTCTGACCATGAGACCTCGGTGGGTAGGTTAGCCTTAGAGAGTGTGGCAGCACAAGCTGGTGAGCACCTCACTGCCACAGATCCGCAGCTGGCTGAGGAAGAAATGCCCCAGGCCGTTGGCACTTGGAGGGACCGGCAGAGCCCAGGCAGCTGCTCAGACAGGAGAGGGGCCTGTGGTGTCAGCAATCAGGAACCACATCTGAATGTACAGGGAGGAGTGGCAGATGGGGAAGTGGGACCCAATGGGCCCCATTACCCAGAGGCTGTAGGAGTGCAGTGGATCCTGAGGGTACTTGATAACGTGTCACATCGAATGTAATTGCAGAAAATAAAAGCTCATGGAGTTGGGGTAACATAGTGACCTGGATAGAGGATTGTTTAGTGAATAGGATGCAGAGAGTAGGAATAAGTGGGTCTTTTTCAGCCTGACAGGATGTGTCAATGGTATGTCCCAGGGGTCAGTGCTGGACTCTCAACGCTTTACAATTTACGGAAATTATTTGGATGGAGGGATCGAATGTACGGAGCCAAATTTACTGATGTCTCAAAGATAGAAAGCAAAGTGAGTTGTGAAGAGGATATGAGGAGCCTACATATTTCTGTCAAATGGAGAAAAATGTGAGAAAGTGAGAAACAGTCCATTGTGGCAGAAAGAATAATAAACAAACACCTTCGATGAATGGTCAGAGTTTGGAGAGCTCTGAGATGCAGAGGGACCTGGGTGGCCTAGTGCATGAATCACTGAAGGGCGAGTCAGAGGGCAGCTGAGAGTAATCACAGTGGAATTCTGGGAGACATTTCCATAGTCAACACAACTATACAGGAGACCTCCGCAGGTCACCGACCGTGAGATGGGTGGTGCATCTGAGGATGGTTGAGAGTCTAACATACTAAAAAATAACATGAAGTAACCAATGGGCGGTGAAGATTCCAATTCAATTGTTATCACTGAAGTGGGAATGTTGAGCAAACTTGAGGGTCTAAATATAGATAAGTCCCATTGTCCTGATGAACGGCATCCCAGGGTGCTGAAAGAAATGGCGGAAGTTACAGTAGGTGCGGTAGTTGTAATTTACCAACATTCACAGGAATCTGGCCAGATCCTGGTGGATTGGATAACAGTGAATGGTGTCGACAACAGGCAGGTAACGGTAGTAGCAAACTCGCCAACTTTAAGGCCATTTAAATCAGTCAGTGTTGGGCCTGCAACTGTTCATGAAATATACAAATGTATTGGAAGAGGAGACCGAGTGTAACACATCCACATTTGCTGAGGACATTAAATTGAGTCGAAAGGCAAACTGCCCAGAGGATGTAGAGCGTCTGCAGAGAGA
>NW_025199023.1:4567-5862 GCF_004010195.1 Chiloscyllium plagiosum
AAAAGACAAGTGAGCTGTTAATGGTGTTGGAAGAGGAAAAGAAAAGATGTAAAATGGGAATAAAGTAAGTTAGGGTGGCACGGTGGCTCAGTGGTTAGCACTGCTGCCTCACAGAGCCAGGGAGCCGGGTTCAATTCCCACCTCAGGCAACTGTCTGTGTGGTGTTTGCACATTCTCCCCGTGTCTGCATGGGCTTCCTCCAGGTGCTCCGGTTTCCTCCCACAGTTCTAGTCAGGTCATTGGTGAGACCACATCTGGAGTACAGTGCACAGTACTGGTCAGTGTACACATAGGCTGTTAACATGGTGGAAGCTGTTCGGAGAAGGTTTATTGGTCGTATAGCTGGAATGTGCTGAGTACCTGATGAGGAAAGGTTGGACAGACTCGGCCTGTATCCTCTGGTGTGTAGGAGACTTCTATACAGAGGTGACTTAACTGAAACATATAAGATCCTCAGGTGACTTGACCAATTCAATGTGGAAAAGATGTTACCTTTTCTGGGAGAATCTAGAACTGGGAGGAGGTAAGGGTCACAGTTAAAAAATAGGGCTGCCACTTTCAGAGAATCACACAGCGGAACTATTTCACTATTCTCCCTAACTTAGTACAATTCTCCTCTTGCTGAAGAAGGGCTCATGCCCGAAACGTTGATTCTCATGCTCCTTGGATGCTGCCTGACCTGCTGCACTTTTCCAGCCATACGTTATTGGCTCTGATCTACAGCATCTGCAGTCCTCACTTTTTCCTCCTACAGTCCAAAGATGGGCAGGTTCGGTGAATTGGCCATGCTAAATTGTCCGTAGTGTTACGTGTAGGGGAATGGGTCTGGTTGGGTTGCTCTTCCAAGGGTCGGTGTGGACTTGTTGGGCCGAAGGGCCTGTTTCCACACTACAGGAAATCTAATCTAATCTAATCTAATCTAAAGTGTGAAAAGAAGTGCACGGGTCCTCTCTACTAGGAGCAATGTAAATAAGACAGTGGACTTGTTGGGCCGAAGGGCCTGTTTCCACACTATAGGGAATCCAATCTAAACCAAAGTGTGCACGGGTCCTCTCTACTAGGAGCAATGTAAATAAGACAAACAAGAAAACTGTGTGTGTAAAAGAGCTGAGAATATAACAACATTTTAGAGATTGCAGGAATTAAAGAAAAGTGCAGTGGAGACAAAGTGCAGTCAAACCCTGAATTTGTGGAAATTAGTGTTGACACATCAAAGCTGGAAAGTTCCTCTGTTGAAAATGAGACGTTGTTCCTTAAGCTTATGCTGTGCCTTGTTCCCACTCTCCCATTAACTG
>NW_025199024.1:0-2223 GCF_004010195.1 Chiloscyllium plagiosum
CAGTGCGGCACTCCCTCAGGACTGACCGTCTGACAGTGTGGCACTCCCTCAGTACTGACCCTCCGACAGTGCGGCACTCCCTCAGTACTGACCCTCTGACAGTGCGGCACTCTCTCTGCACTGTGATCTAACCTGTGCCTTGTTCAAGTTAACCCTCGCCTCCCTGCTCTCCATCCCTGTGAATAAAGCACTGTCTGCTTTGTGAACCGCCCTCTCTCCACAACCAATGATCTTCAATGATCTGTGCACCGATCCACCCAGCTCCCTCTGCCCTTAGTTGGACCATTTCCAACAGCTGCCTTGCAAGGAGTCCTTCCGACAGCTTCCTGTGGATTTGAAGAGTTGAATTCCACCCTCCACCCCCTCGGCGATTATCTCCCAATGACCATCTCTCTCCTGGGATGAGTAACTGCTGTCTCGCTCATTCGTCAGTCTCTGTCAGTTCGAGGCAGCCCTTCTCCATGGAAGAATTTATTCTGTCTCTGCCTGTGCAGCCCACGAGGGCTGGCTGGCTGCAGTGCCTTCCCCGAATTAATTGGTTTTGGTTCCCATTTCTGAAGGCCGCTGATAAATAATACAGTTGACAGCCCACTGCGACTCTCCCAGTAAACAGCACATTCCCAACACCAGGAGAGCAACTGGAGACATTCTAGATATTCCTCAGCAACAGGGTCACCTCAGGGTCTGCTGTGCCCCAGACTCCATCACTCCCTCTGGGCAGCACGGTGGCTCAGTGGTTCGCGCTGCTGCCTCACAGCCCCAGGTACACAGGTCTGACTGTCTGCACATTCTTCCCCCCCCCCCCGTGTCTGTGTGGGTTTCCTCCGGGTGCTCAGGTTTCCTCCCACAATCCAGAGATGTGCAGGTTAGTGTGGATTGGCTGTGCTAAATTGTCCCATAGTGCCCAGGGATGTGCAGGTTCGGGTGGATTGGCTGTGCGGAAATTGTCCCATAGTGTCCAGGGATGTGCAGGTTATGGTGGATTGGCCGTGCTAAATTGTCCCATAGTGTCCAGGGATTTTGATTTGATTAATTTGATTACATTACAGTGTGGAAACCGACCCGCCGAAGCGCAACATACCCATACCCCTACATTTACCCCTTACCTAACACTACGGACAATTTAGCATGGCCAATTCACCTGACCTGCACATCTTTGGACTGTGGGAGGAAACCGGAGCACCCGGAGGAAACCCACGCAGACACGGGGAGAACGTGCAAACTCCACACTGTCAGTCGCCTGAGGGGGGAATTGAACCCGGGTCTCAGGCGCTGTGAATGTGCAGGTTAGGGTGGATTGGCCGTGCTAAATTGTCCCATAGTGCCCAGGGATGTGCAGGTTAGGATGGATTGGCCGTGCTAAATTGTCCCATAGTGTCTGGGCTAGGTAGGTGAGTCATGGGAAATCCGGGTTTATAGCTATAGGATGGGATACTCTTCAGA
Organism: Chiloscyllium plagiosum; assembly: GCF_004010195.1. Lineage (NCBI taxonomy): Eukaryota > Metazoa > Chordata > Chondrichthyes > Orectolobiformes > Hemiscylliidae > Chiloscyllium > Chiloscyllium plagiosum. Next base: position 1,444 of record NW_025199024.1, read on the forward strand.
GGTTCGGTACAGACCTGATGGGCCACATGTCCTCTTTCTACACTGTCAGCATTCTGTCCAACCCATCCTGGGTGATTTAATCCTTTGAACCCCAAGATAGTTGGGTCTCCTCCAAATGCTGAACTGTCCCTGAGGAATGGGTGACGAGGCCTCTGCTCTGGGCCGGTATGGGTACGATGGGCAGAATGGTGTTCCTTCTGTGGGGTGAAGAAATGGCGTCTCTCCAAACCCGATCCTGCAGCAAGAGGTTCTGTGTGTGTCTGTGTTTGTGCGTGTGTGTGTCCGCATAAGTATGTGCGTGTGTGTGTGTCCCCGCATAAGTGTGTGCGTGTCTGTGTGTGTGTGCATGTGTCTGTATGTGTATGTGTGTCTGCATGTGTGTGTGTGCGTCTGTGTGTGTGCATGTGTCTGTGCATGTGTCTGTGTGTGTGTGTCTGCATGTGTGTACGTGTATGTGAATATGTATGAGTACGTGTGTCTGTGTGTGTGCGTGTGTCTGTTTTTTGCACATGTGTGTGTCTGTGTGCATGTGTGTGTGCGCATGTGTCTGCGTGTGCGCCTGTGCGGCACGTGTGTGGGGTGTATGTGTCTGTGTGTGTGTCTGTGTGCACGCATGTGTGCACGCATGTGTGCATGTGTATGTCTATATGTGCTTGTGTGCGTGTGCATTTCTGTGTGCGCGTGTATGTGTGTGCGTGTGTGAGAGTGTGCCTGCGTGTGTGGCTTTGTGTGTGCCTGTGTGTGTGCCTGTGTGTGTGCCTGTGTGTGTCTGTCTGTGTG
>NW_025199024.1:2678-5863 GCF_004010195.1 Chiloscyllium plagiosum
TGTGTGTGTGTGTGTCTGTGTGTGTGTGTGTCTATGTGTGTGTGTGTGTCTGTGTGTGTGTATGTGTGTGTGTGAGTGTGTGTCTGTGTGTATGTGAGTGTGTGTCTGTGTGTTTGTGTATGTGTGTGTGTGTGCATGTGTGTGTGTGTGTGTGTGTCAGTGTGTGTGAGTGTGTGTCTGTGTGTGTGGTTTGGGGAGGGTTGAATCTTCCTCTCGATCACATGGTGCACAAGGTCTTACCTCACTCTATAATCACACGGTCAATTCACCATTCACCCTGAGAACGCCAGAGAGTTCGGGCCCAGAAACATTCACCTGGAGCTGTGAGGTGATTGATGGCGAAGTTATTGATGGTTATATTGCTACAGGCTTTATACTGCAGAGTTTCTGCCTGGCAAGATTTAATTCCTCTCAAAATCCGTTTGGTCTCGATTGTTAGATTAATGAAAGCAATAACCTTCTTCGCTCTGTCGTTTCGCTTTGAACAGAACACCTTCAGAAGTTTGGGTGTTTTTACAAAAATGTTCATTCACAGGATTGGGGGGAGGAGTGGCGCCACTGGCTGGGTCCAACATTTATCACCCCCCTGTCCCTAATTGCCTCCCTTGAGAAGGTGGGGGTGAACCGCCATCTTGAATCGCTGCAGTCCGTGTGCTGTGGGTTAGACCCACAATGCCCCTGGGGGAGGGAGTTCCAGGATTCTGACCCAGAGACACTGAATGAATGGCCGATATATTCCCAAGTCAGGATGGGGAGTGGTGGGAACTTGCGCGGGGAGGGGGTTGTGTTCCCACGTATCTGCTGCCCTTGTCCTTCTAGATGGAAGTGGGCATAGGTTTGGAAGGTGCCTATAACAGAGACTTGGGGCATCTGCCAAATTGGCCTCTGTCTGGCCTAATCTAAAGCAGGAGAGAAAGAGAGAGAGAGGGGTGGAGTGCCACACAATGCCAGGCAATGACCATCACCAATAAGAGACAATCCAACCACCGCCCCCTTGGCATTCAATGGTGTTACCATCACTGAATCTAACCATCACCCCCTTGACATTCAATGGTGTCCAACCCGTCCATACCAACCAGATATCCCAACCCAATCGAGTCCCATTTGCCAGCACTTTGCCCATATCCCTCTAAACCCTTCCTCGTCGTGTACCAACCGAGGTGCCTTTTAAATGTTGTCATTGTACCAGCCTCCACCACTTCCTCTGGCAGCTCATTCCATACACACACCACCCTCTGTGTGAAAAAGCTGCCCCTTGGGTCCCTTTTAAATCTGTCCCCACTCACCCTAAACCCCTAGTTCTGGACTCCCCCACCCCAGGGAAAAGCCTTTGGCTATTTATCCTATCCATGCCCCTCATGATTTTATAAACCTCTATAAGGTCACCCCTCAGCCTCCGAGGCTCCAGGGAAAACAGCCCCAGCCTGTTCAGCCTCTCCCTGTAGCTCAAACCCTCCAACCCCGGCAACATCTTTTCCTGAACCCTATCAGGTTTCGCAGCTCCTCCGTAGGGAGACGCCATGTTCCAGAGGTGGCCTTGCCGATGGGAAGGTATTTCACGGAGTTAGCTGCTTTTCCGTGGAGTCCTCTCCCACCCCACATCTACACATGACTCCTGTTGCCTCCAGCTCCAACGACCCGCTCCCCTGAGACCCTTCGGCCCACCTTCCCCAGTCAATGAAGTGAAACCTACCCCTCCAACCCCCATGACCTGATCTATCCCTCAGAGAAACCCTTTATCACCCCACCCACCCCACAGCCGGATCGCACTAATCGTGTTGGGAATGGGTCGGGATCCAGATCGCCGCGTGTGTGAGGCGCTCAGCTCAAAAGGGGCCCAAGCGTAGTAGCATCTCCTACCCCGTTTCCGGGACGACCGGTCAGCTCTTGCCCACAGCCGGCCAAACTCCCCCCTCCCCACCTCGGGCCCTTTCCCATCCTGGCCGGAGGGAGCCGGAACCTTGGGTAAAACTGACTTCACCCCCTTGCCAAGGTTTCCCCTCCAAGCCGCTCCCCATCCTGGCCTAGGAAAGGTCTCGGCCATTCCATCAGTGGGTCGATATCCCAGAATTCACCCCCCCCTCACCCGCAGCACGGGGCCTGCAGAGGTTCAAGATGGTGGCTCACCTCCCCCACCCCCTCACCCCTAGCGTCTCTGGTGGTGGGGGTAGTTGTGGACAGGGTAATTAATGGCACGTCCCAGTGGCAATAACGGCTACGCAGCCTTCTCCACACAGGCCTTCCCGGTGTTTCGCATGTCCCTCTCCTCCACTCCCCCCCGACCTCGCATATTGTATTTACTGCACCCGACGCGGCCTACTCTACGTTGGAGAAACCAGACACAGACTGAGTGACCGCTTTGCGGAACCCTCCAGTCCACACGCACAGGCAGCACCCTGACCCTCCCGTCGCCGGTCATTTTACCAGGGCGTCCTGCCCACGTGTCTGTCCCGGCAATTGAATGTAGAACATTTCACACAGTACAGGCCCTTCGGCCCTCGATGTAATGCCGACCTGTGCAACCTGTAGCACATCTGACCTCCATTTCATCCATATATTTATCCAATGACCATTTAAATGCCCTTAAAGTTGGTAAGTCTCCTACTGTTACAGGCAGTGTGTTCCATGCCCCTACTACTCTCTGAGTAAAGAAACTACCTCTGACATCTATCCGATATCTATCATCCCTCAGTTTAAAGTTATGTCCCCCCGTGCTAGCCATCACCTTCCAAGGAAACTGGAGGAACAACATCTCATTGAGTCATAGAGATGTACAGCACGGAACCAGACCCTTCGGCCCAACCCCTCCATACTGACCATAGAGTCAGAGATGTACAGCACGGAACCAGACCCTTCGGCCCAACCCGTCCATGCCGACCAGATATCCCAACCCAATCTAATCCCACCTGCCAGCACTTGGCCCTTATCCCTGTAAACCTTCCTATTCATGTCCCCATCCAGATGCCTTTTAAATGTTGTCATTGTACCAGCCTCCACCACTTCCTCTGGCAGCTCATTCCATACCCGTACCACCCTCTGTGTGAAAAAGTTGCCCCTTTGGTTTCTTTCATATCTTTCCCCTCTCACCCTAAACCTATGCCCTCTAGTTGTGGACTCCTCCACCCCAGGGAAAAGCCTTTGCCTAGTTACCCTATCCATGCCCCCTCATAATTTTATAAACCTCT
>NW_025199025.1:0-5863 GCF_004010195.1 Chiloscyllium plagiosum
GCATAGAGATAGAGGAAGTTGACGTCCTGAAAAGTTTGTCAAACATTAAGATTGAAAAGTCTCCAGGCCAGGACCAGATTTGTCCTCGGCTGTTTTGGGAAACGAGAAATGCAATTGCTTCGCCACTTGCGAAGATCTTTGCATCCTCACTCTGCACCGGAGTCGTACCTGAGGACTGGAGGGAGGCAAATGTAATTCCTCTCTTCAAGAAAGGAAATAGGGAAATCCCTGGCAATTACAGACCAGTAAGTCTCACGTCTGTCGTCTGCAAGGTTTTAGAAAGGATTCTGAGGGATAGGATTTATGACCATCTGGAAGAGTATGGCTTGATTAAATGCAGTCAACACGGCTTTGTGAGGGGCAGGTCATGCCTCGCAAACCTTATCGAGATCTTTGAGGATGTGACGAGAAACGTTGATAAGGGTGGAGCTGTGGATGTGGTGTATATGGAGTTCAGCAAGGCATTTGATAAGGTTCCCCATGGTAGGCTCATTCAGAAGATCCGGAGGAATGGGACACCGGGGAAGTTAGCTGTCTGGATACAGAATTGGCTGGTCTACAGAAGACAGCGAGTGGTAGTGGAAGGAAAATATTCTGCCTGGAAGTCAGTGGTGAGAGGTGTTCCACAGGGCTGTGTCCTTGGGCCTCTACTGTTTGTAATTTTTATGAATGACTTGAATGAGGGGTTGAAAGATGAGTCAGCAAGTTTGCAGATGACACCAAGGTTGGATGTGTCGTTGACATTATAGAGGGCTGTTGTACGATGCCGCATGACATTGACAGGATGCAAAGATGGGCTGAGAGGTGGCAGATGGAGTTCAACCTGGATAAATGCGAGGTGATGCATTTTGGAAGGTCGAATTTGAAAACTGAGTAGGATTAATGATAGGATTCTTGGCAGTATGGAGGAACCGGGGAATGTTGGTGTGCAGGTACATAGATCCCTTAACATGGCCACCGAAGTGGACAGGGTTGTTAAGAAAGCATATGGTGTTTTGGCTTTCATTAACAGGGGGATTGAGTTTAAGAGTTGTGAGATCTTGTTGCAGCTTTATAAAACTTTGTTTAGACCGCACTTGGAATACTGCGTCCACTTCTGGTCGCCTTATTATAGGAAAGATGTTGATGCTTTGGAGAGGGTTCCGAGGAGGTTGACCAGGATGCTGCCTGGACTGGAGGGCTTATCTTATGAAGAGAGGTTGACTGAGCTCGGACGTTTTTCATTGAAGAAAAGGAGGCGAAGAGTGGACCCAATTGAGGTATACAAGATAATGAGAGGCATAGATAAAGTCGATAGCCAGAGACTATTTCCCAGGGCAGAAATGACTAACACGAGGGGGTCATAGTTTTAAGCTGGTTGGAGGAAAGTAAAGAGGGGATATCAAAGGCGGGTTCTTTACACAGAGAGTTGTGAGAGCATGGAATGCGCTACCAGTAGCTGTTGTGGAAGCAAGTCATTGGGGCCATTTAAGAGACTGCTGGACATGCATATGGTCACAGAAATTTGAGGGTCCATACATGAGGCTCAATGGTCGGCACAACATCGTGGGTTGAAGGGCCAGTTCCATGCTGTACTGTTCTATGTTCTATGTTCTTTATTCCAGATGTTGGCAGCGTTTCTGCAGCAACGAGCCATGTAAATAGAGTCAATGGTTGGGAGATTGGCCGTGCACCCAACATTCTGTATTTTCTTGTGGTCCGGGGCAGAGCGTTGCTGTATGAAGCCGTGACGCACCCAGACCGTATGCTCTCAATGGTGTATCTGTCGAAGTATTACATGCTGAATTTACTGAGCCTCCTGGGAAGAAGAGGAGTTGTTGATCCTTCTTGACTTTCACACTTATGTAAGAAGACCAGGGTAGGTTGCCAGTTATTGTTACTCCGAGGGATTGATGCTCTGCAATTCCTCAACCATTGATGTAGATGACGCTGTGTTCCACTCCTTTCTTTCTGAACTCAATGATCAGTTCCTTACTATTGCCGAATTTGAGAGTGAGGTTATTATCATTACAGCATGCCACTAAGCCCTCAATCTCCTTTCTGTATTCTGAATCATCGTTGTTTGATATCCCTCCTGATTTGGTGATTTTATCAGCGAACTTGTAGCTGACGTTGATTGGAATTTGATAACATAGCCGCGTGTGTACAGGGCGTACAATAGTGGGTGAAGACAGAGATATGGGTGTAGAGGGAGTAGGGTAAGGGGATGGGGACACAGCCATGGGAGTACAGGGAGTACAGTAGGGGGCTGAGGGCACAGCCGTGGGTGTACAGGGAGTACAGTAGGGGGGTGAGGACACAGCCATGTGTGTAGAAGGAGTACAGTAGGGGGCTGAGGGCACAGCTGTGGATATACAGGGAGTACAGTAGGGGGCTGAGGACACTGCTGTGGGTGCACGGAGAATACAATAGGGGGCTGAGAACACATCCTCCAGGAGTTCCAGTGTTGAGTTTTATTGTGGAGAATGTGCAGATACCTATCTTCACAGATTGTGGTCTGTGTGTCAGAAACCAGGGTATCCAGTTGTAGAGGGTGGAGCCGTGATCAAGGTCACAGAGTATTGAGATAAGTCTGGAGGGGATAATGATGTTGAAGGTGGAGAAGTTGTCAATGACCAGGAGTCTGGTGTAGCCATCCTTGTTGTCTAGATGTTCCATGGATGAGGGCAGGGCAGGTATATGGCAGCCGTTGTGGACCCGGTAAAACAGTCGGCACATTATAGGACAGCAGGTCAGGCTGGGAGACTAAAGGTGGTGTGGGCCATAACCAGCGACTCAAAGAACTTCATGTTTATTGAGGTCAGAGCCACTGGGTGGTAGTCATTAAGGAACGTTGCATGTGATTTCTCACTTCCAAGGATGATGGTGGTCTTCTTGAAGTGGGTTGGGATTTCGGCTTCAGGAGGGGGACGTTGAAGTTGTTTTTAAATACCTCTGCCAGTTCGTCCTCACAGGAACTGAGTGATCAGCCAGGAACACTCTGCAGACCTGTCACTTTCCTTGATTTGACCTGCAGGAAGACTGATCATGTCTGCTGTGGTGATAGCAGACACAGGTACATCCGAGGCTATCAGAGCAGGTTTCACGATGGCAGTCACACAGTCATTCATCATAGACATTCCCTCCCCCAGCTCTCTCCATCATCAACACACAGTGACATTGGTTGTTGTGAGCAACACATAGTTCGTGTTGAGACAGAGTGACATCATTAGATTGGGACTGTGCACCATCAAGTCCTGTGTCACCATAACGGGGTAAATTCACAACAAATCGTGGGCAGAGTATGTTCCTACTGGGTGTCAGTGGTGCAAGGAGTGAAGATTTTAAAGGTATAATTCCAGTCAAGCCACTGCTTTAACTTGAATGGAGTCAACCACCTTGAGTGCTGCGTCTTTTCAATGGTGGACAGTCCTTCGGGAGTCAGGAAGTGCCATTTACTTGAACCACCCGAACAAAGGACCTGAGGGCAGTTTTGCTCAATTTGGAGATGATACAGTGATGGTTGGATCGGCAGGCGATTTTCGTGAAGTGGGGAGGCTGCATTAAAGCTTGGACAGTTTAGGGCTGTGGGCAAACACGTGGCTGATGGAACACAATATGGGATCGTGTGAGATTATGCACTTTGATTGGCAGAATAGAGACATACACTATGTCTAATAGGATCCATTGAATCAGAAGCACAAAAGGATTTTGAAGCACTCATCCTCTCTTATGGTTAATGTGCAGGTTCAGTTGACAGTTAGGAAACCAAATGCAACGTTAGCATTCATTTCAAGGGATCTAGAATACAAGAGAGGAGACATACTGCTGAGAATGTAATGGGCTATGTTCAGACTGCATTTGGAAGCTGTTTTGGGCACGATCTCTGGGGAAAGATCAGCTGGTGTTGGAGGTGATCCATCCTGGGGATGGTGATTTGTCATATGCACGGCAGTGTGTGCACTCGATGGAATTTGGAAGAATGGGAGGTGAGATATCCGATAGAAAATGATTGATTACTGCAAAGATTTTTGTAGTCAGTGTGTAGAAGATAGTTCCACTAGTCATACAGACAATGACAAAATGACAGTTTCGGAGTGAATGGATAGGCTGAATGGCCTAAATCTATTACTATATCTCATGCTCTTTAGGTAGTAGGGTCTATTATTCAGTGCAGAATTGTAAGTCTCTGATCTGCTTTTGGAACCCTTGTATTTGTATGTTGATTTTACTTCACGTTCTGGTCAATGATAACCCCTGTGATATGGATGGTTGGAGGATTCAGTGACAGCCAATAGTCCATTAAACGTTGAATATACACAGCGATCTGTGAGACTCATCTGGCGGGAGTACATTGTCTCTCCGATGATTGTCATTTTCAGTCTGGTATTTTCGAAGGATTGATCCTGTTATGCCAGTGTTGTTGAATTAAACAAAACAGATGCAATTTATCATAGCGCACAGCAAATATAAGTCATCGAACACTGAACACCCTTCTAATAACAAAAAGTCTACAATGTTCTGTACAAGAAACACTGCTTTCCTGTTCATGTTCAAATCAGATAACCTATCCCATTGAGATCCTCAACTTGGAACTATTTTTTAAAAATCTGTTTTTGATGTGGGCATTGCTGGATGGGCCCACCATTTCTTGCCCGTCCCTCGTTGCCCCCTTGAGAAAGTGGTACTGAGCTGCCTTCTTGAACCGCTGGAGTCCACCTGCTGTGTGTTGACCCGCGCTATTAAGTAGGGAATTCCAGGGTTTTTTTTCCCAGCATCAGTGAAGGAACGGCGATATATTTCCACATCAGGATGTTGACTGGTTTGGAAGGGAATTTGTAAGTGGTGGGGTATTCCCATAAGTCTGCAGCCCTTGTCATTCTAGACGTAAGTGTTCCTCGGATTGGAAGGTGCTGTCTGAGGATCTTTGGGGAATTTCTCCAGTGTGTCCAGTAGACAGTACACACTTCTACTACTAAGAGACGGTGGTGGAGGGAGTGAATGCTCGTGGATGTGATGCCAATCAAATGGACTGTTTTGTCCAGGATGGTATCAAATTTCTTGGTGTTGTTGGGGCAGCGCTCATTCTGGCAAGTGGGAGAATTCTATGTCATTCCTGACTTGTGCCTTGTAGATGATCGACAGGCTTTGGTAAGTCAGGAGGTGAGTTACTCACACAGTATTCCTAGACTCTGATCTGCTCTTATATTTATGTGGCGAGTCCAGTTGGTCAATGACAACCTCTAAGATGTTGATAGTGGGGAATTTAGTGATGATAATGCTGCTGAATACCAAGTTTTTATATTGTTTTTTATTGGTAATGGTTATTGTCTGGAATCTGTGTGGTGTGAATGTTACTTGCCACTTGTCAGCCCAAGCCTGGTGAGGGTCCAGATCTTGTTGCATTTGGGCATGGACTACTTGCATATCTGAGCATTTGCGAATGGTGCTGAACATTATGCAGTCATTGTCAAATATCCCCACGTCTGACTTATGATGGAGGGAAGGTCATTGATGAAGCAGCTGAAGATGGTTGGATCCAGGCTTTTTCTGAAGAGTGACTGAAGATGTTACATAGTATGGTGACGTCTGATCATCAACCTTCCAGCTCAGCGAGCAAAACTACATCCACATTATCCTGAGGGACCGCTGCAGAAATGTTCTGGAGCAGAGATGACTGACCTCCAACAACAATGGCCATCTTCATATCTGTCAGGTATGACACCAATAATGGAGTATTTGCCCGCAATGCCCTTTTTGCTCGGGTTCCATGATTCCACATTTGAAAGAATGTAGCATGATGTCAAGGTCTGGAATTCAGCTCCTTTTTCTATGTTTGAACCAAGGGTGTAATGAGATGGATAGATATGGAAAGATAGAAGTA
>NW_025199026.1:0-5864 GCF_004010195.1 Chiloscyllium plagiosum
CACACTGTAAGTAATCTAATCTAATCTAAAGGTATATTAAATTTAGATTTTGTTGTCATGCGTGCTCAAGTACAGAAATACAGGACTACAGTGAAAAGTGTATAATGTTGTCACAAAAAAACTTAGATACAGGGTAGCAAGCGAAATGAGAGTTAAGAAGTTAACTCTCATTACTTCATTGAATAAAAGAAAAATAAAGAAATAAGGTAATAGTTAACACCAAAGTCTTTTGTAGCTTAAACTGGAAAATAGAGGAATAAGTCTTTAATAAGTCCTGTGCTTATCTCGCTCTCTGGGAGATCTCAGCTGTCTGGTCTCGACATCACCGTTGCAGATACTGTCACTGCTGCTGAAAGTGCCACTGCTTTGATCTCCCCTGGTGCCTCTGGAATATGCCTGGGCAGAATTCACTTGCATACCGAGTCAAGACAGCACCATGAGCTGCTGTGAGACCAGGCCGGGACCTACCACGAACCGCCGAGAGACCAAGCTGGGACCCGCAAGACCTGCCAAGAGACCATGCTGAGAACCCACCGAGAGACCAGGTTGTGACACGCCGAGACCCACTGTGAGACCAGGCTATGAACCCGCTGAGACACCAGGCTGAGACCCGCCAAGAAACCAGGCTGGGACCCACAAAGACTCGCTGAGAGACCAGGCCGAGACTTGCCGAGAAACCAGGCTGAGACCCGTTGTGAGTCCAGGCTGGGAACCTGCTGTGAGACCAGGCCGAGACCCACTGAGAGACCAGGCTGAGACCCACTGAGAGAACAGGCTGAGACCCACCGAGAGACCAGGCCAAGACCTGGCGAGAGACCAAGCCGAGACCGGCGAGAGACCAGGCTGGGAACCTACTGAGAGACCAGGCCGGGAACACACTGACAGACCAAGCCGAGACCTGGTGAGAGACCAGGCGGGAACCCACTGAGGGACCAGACCACGACCCATTGTGAGACCAGGCCAAGACCCGCTGTGGGACCAGGCCAAGACCATGGGGGAGATGAACACCAAAAGAGGAAAGCATTTAAAAGGGAGAAAAAAAAGGAACAAAAAAGGGAAAGAAAATGAAGAAAATGTGAAATAAACAGAAGGAGCAGAGGAGCGTCCTACTCTACTGCCATTTTGACCATTTGATATCACTTGAGCGAGCATAATATGCTATACTTTTGCATTCTAAAGAACCCATGCACCATGTTATAAGATGACAGCTGATTTCCGCACTCTGTTGAATTGTTAAATATATCTAAAGTATTCTTCAATCAGAGATTAAAGACTAGTGGTCAAGTTTTCACATTTCTCATCAGCCTATTCAAGTGTAGCATCGCTTACATGAAGCTGATTTATCTGGGCCTCTGAGGGACAAGATATATCTTGACATGTTGAAACTAAAAGGAAATAAAGCAAGTCAAGGGAACTTGCTGTCAGAAACTGGAAGGACTGCAATTTTTTGTCAAAGTAATGACGAGGCAAATGGTACTGAGTGTGTTTTATGCATGAATGTACCATCAGGGAAGGAACAAACATGCTACTAAAAGCCAATGTTATCCAAGGTGTGGCACTCCACTGCTCATTTCAATGGCATCTTATAGTCTACTGCATCACTGACACAAGGCTTTCAAAGTTTTTCCACAGATTTGAGATTTATCTCAGCTTGAGAGCAGGATCTGTGGGATGGATAAGTCCAAAGATGTGCAGTTCAGGTGATTTGGCAATGTTAAATTGCCCATAGTGTTAGGTGCATTAGTCAGAGATAAATGGTTCTGGGTGGGTTACCCTTCGGAGGGTCAGTGTGGAGTTGTTGGTCCGAAGGGCCCGTTTCCACACTGTAGGGAATCTAATCTAATCTAATCTAATCTAATCTAATGATCATTACACTTTGATACCGAAAGACATTCAAGAGAATGGTAGTAGGGAAGAGTATTGTGAGAGGGACTGATGCTGTTCTCTGCAGCAAAGAGGCCAGACAGCTAGGGTTTGTGATATCTGCACTGGATGTGAGAAGACCTTGCAGTGGGGAGGCAATTGATGCAGTTGTTGAGGTCAATGAAGGTACCAAGGACGTAAGTAGAATGAGGAATGAAGTCCTGCTGAGTGAGTATGAGAAGTTAAACGCTAGACTAAAAAGCAGAACTTCAAAGGTAATCTCTGAATTACTCCCTAAGATACAAGCAAATTGGCACAGAATGAATAAAATTTGGGAAATGAATCCATGGCTCAAAGATTAGTGTAGGGTTCCATGGCATGGAACATCAACACCAGTGCTGGACAAAGTGGGATCTGTACCTTTGGGACAATGACATCTGCTCTGAAGAAGGGGTGCAGGACCCAAACCATTAACTGTTTTCTCTCCACAGACACTGCTGAGTTTCTCCAGAAATTTCTGTTTTTGTTTGCTACTGAACAACACTGCTGTCCTCATCAGCTGTTTACCTCGGCAAGTAGAAAGGGCTTTCAACTGAACACGGAGAATGGGGGTTAGGCTTGCATAAATGTAGCAAATCAAGTCATAGAGTCAAGTCAGGAGAGCAAAACACTAATGTTGAAAATAATGTTCAGAGATTGTCAAGAAAGGAGAGTCAAAAACACTTAAAATACATCAGCAGTCTCAGCTTGATGTTGTAAAAATAACAAAATGAATCAATCTAACGAACGTTGAAGTGAATAAATAGGATAGAATATATATCTTATGGAGACATCCTGCAGGATGACAAGAATTGGGCTCTCAATGTTAAGGGTAAATGACGTTCAACAAAAATAGGAAGCACGGAAAAGTGAAGAGATATCACTCCTTGTTAAAGTTAGGATTGGTACAATAATTCGATGTGACCTTGGTTGAGGAGATCAGGATGAAATTTGGATTCAGATGAGGAGTAGTAGAGGGAAAAGGGCACTTGTGGGAGTTATCGACATGCACTCAAACAGTAACCATGATGTAGGAAGAGGCATACAAGAAGTAAGTTTGGGTGCTTGTGATAAAGGGATAGCAAACAAACTGAGCTACACTGCACCTGACGAAGGAGCAGTGCTTTGGAAGCTTGTGATTTCAAGTGAACCTGTTAGACTATAACCTGGTGTGTGACTTCTGATGAGGTGAAGTGCTTTAGGATATCAGGCTAGGAGATCAATCACCTATGTTCATGACACCACCCACGCCCTTCACCTCCTCCAAGATTTTTATTTTTCTGGCCCCCAACGCCTTACCTTCACTATGGACATCCTGTCTCTGTACACATCAATCCACCATGACGAAGATCTCCAAGCCCTTCATTTCTTCCTTTCATGCCGTCCCAACCGGTACCCTTCCACTGACACCCTCATCCACCTGGCTGAAATGATCCTCACCTGTAACAGCTTCTCCTTCCAATCTTCCCACTTCCTCCAAACTGAAGGGGTAGCCATGGGCACCCACATCGGACCCAGCTATGCCTGCCTGTTTGTCTGGTACGTGGAACAGTCCATCTTCCACAGTAACACCGGCACCAGCTCCTTACCTATTCCTCCGCTACATCAATGACTGTACCTGTGCTACCTCATAGGAGGTTGAACAGTTCATCAACTTTACAAACACTATCCACCCCAACCTCAAATTCAACCTGGACTATCTCGGACACTTCCTCCCCTTCCTGGACCTCTCTATCACTATCTCCGGTGACCGACTAACCACAGACATCCATTACAAACCCACCGACTCCCACAGCTACCAAGACTACACCTCCTCCTGTCCTACCTCCTTTAAAAATGCCATCCCATATTTCCAATTCCTTCGCATCCACTACATTTGTTCCCAGGAGGACTAATTCCACCTCAGGAAGGCTCAGATGGCCTCCTTCTTCCACGATTGCAACTTCCCTTCCCATGTGGTTGACATTGCCCTCCAGTTCATCTCCTCCACTTCATGCACCACTACCCTTGAACACCACCTCTCCTAACGAAACAAGAACAGAACCCCCTTGGTCCTCACCTTCCACCTCATCAATCGCTGTACACATCACATCATCCTCCACCACTTCCACCACCTCCAAACGGTGTGGACCCCACCACAAAAGATATATTTCCTTCCTCACCCCTATCAGTGTATTGGAGATTCCATTCCCTCCACGACACCCTCATCAGGTCCACACTCCCCACCAACCCACACCCACCCTCCTGGCACCTTTACCTGCCACGGCAGGAATTACAAAACCTGCATACACATTACTCCCCTCACCACCATCCAAGACCCCAAGGGATCCTTCCACATTTGTCATAAATTTACCTGTACCTCTACCAATGTCATCTATTGCAACTGTTACATCCGATGCGGTCTCCTGTACATCGATGAGACAGGAAGCCTTCTTGTGGATCATTTCAGAGAACGTCTCTGGGAAACCCGCACCCACCAACCTCACTGCCCCGTGGCTGAAAACTTCAACTACCCATCCCACTCCATCAAGGACATACAGGTCCTCGGCCTCCTCCACCACCAAGCTGTTACCACCTGATGCCTGGAGGAAGAACACCTCATATTCTACCTTGAGACCCTGCAACCACAGTGGATAAATGTAGATTTCAACAGCTTCCTCATTTCCCACTCCCCCCAATATCATCCCAGTCCCAAGCCTCCAACTCGGCACTGTCCTCCTGACTTCTCCATCAGTCCCCCCCCCTCTGACCTATCACCTTCTCCCTCATCTTCATCCACCTATTGCATTCTCAGCTATCTTTCCCCCACCGCACCCCCTCCCCGCCTACAAGCCTCATTCTCGATGAAGGGCTCATGTCTGAAACGTTGATTCTCCTGCTCCTTGGATGCTGTCTGACCAGCTGTGCTTTCCGAGCAACACACTCTCGATCGGAGATAAATCAGTAAAGAAGAAGTGGCAGACATTTCAAGGGATATTTCAGAATATTCAGAATAAGTAAATTCCTATTATGAAGAAAAACTTCTAGGGAAGGACTACCATCTCTAGTTAACTGAAGTAGTTCAGGAAAGCATTAAGTCTAAGGAAAAGGCATCAACAGCAAAGGTGAATGGCAGATCAGTTAATTTAGTGCAGATGATGAATGTAAAGAATGGAAGAGAATTACTAAAAGGTCAATTAGGAGGAATAAATTCAATCATGAAAGGAAACTAGCTAGAAATGTGAAAACAGGTAGCAAGATTTTTTTTTAACGTATCTAAAAAGGAAAGAGTAAGGAAAGTGTGTTGCTGCTCTGGAGGAGTTAATGATAGATAATAAAAAAAATGGCATGGGCAATGAATAAAGATCATGCTTCTGTTGTGATGACATAGGATAAAAAAGATTTCCCGGTAATACCTGTAGATCTAGAGGGCAAAAGAGGAGAAGATCTTGGTGAACTTCTAATCATTGGCGAAGCAGATCTGAGCAAACTGATGGAATGCCAGGTTCTTGATAAGTAAAGGGACTAAGGGTTACAAGAAGATGACAGGATCATGGAGCTGAGAAACATATCAGCCATGATTGAATAACAAAGCAGACTTGATTGGCTCAGCAGCCTAACTTTGCCCCTGTAGCAAATGGTCTAAAAGGGGAATTATAGGTCAGTTGACATCTATCATGGGGAAGGTGTTAGAATCCATCATTGAGGAGTTTATAATTGGACTCTTGTAAAAACCCAAGGTACCTGGAGGATTCAGCATGGTTTTGTGAAAGGGAATCCATTTCTAATTTCTTGCAATTCTTTGAAGGAAAAACATGAGCTATGGATAAAGGGAGCCACTGACGTGTTGTACTTGATGCAAGGTTACTATGCAAAGTAGCAGCAAAATATGCTCTGTCTTATACTTTAATTAGCATTAGCCTGAATGTACCCTGCTTTTTTATGTTCAGAAGCAACAAACACGTCAAGCCAATTTGTGAATG
>NW_025199027.1:0-5864 GCF_004010195.1 Chiloscyllium plagiosum
GCGAGTGAGAAAGAGAGGGAGAGAGAGTGCTAGAGAGGGAGGGCTGTGATACAGCGGGAGAGTGGTGACGGGAGCAACAGAGAGAGGGATAAGGCAGGAGGAGAGAGTTGCGGGTAGCGAGATATAGCGAAAGAGAGGAAAATGAGAGAGAGAGTGATGGAGGGGGTTAGAGAAATGGAGGCGGGAGAGAGGGAGCAGAGAGAGTGAGGGACAGGGAAAAAAGAGATCGGGAGGGATGAGTGAGGGAAGAGAAAAACAGAGAGGGAGGGAGAGACGGGCAGGAACAGGGAGAGAGAGACAGTGAGAGTCAGGGAGCAAGAGTGGGGAGGGGAGACATAGAGGTTGTTCTATAGAGCGTGAGATTCCGGAGATTTAAGGAGCGTGCTGGTAAGGAGGGGAGAGAGTGCGATAGAGGCATTGATGTGTAACTGGGAGGTGGGGCGGGGAGCGAGCCTGAAGGACAAAGGGGATGGGAGACACCAGTAGATGAAGAAATACAACGAGAACAAGAGGAAGGAGGAGAGAGGGGGAGGGAAGATAGTGAAAGTGGAAGAGTGGAAAGGGAGAAAAAAGCGAGGAGGAGAGAGGCAAGGAGTGGAAGGAGAGGATGGAAGGGAGAGAGGGAGAGTGAGGAAGAGATGGGGCGTGAAAAAGCGGTGGGAGGAGGGGTAGGAAAGAGAGGGAGCATGCTCATGGGCAGAGATAGTGAAGCGGAGAGAGTGTGTGCAAGGGAAGAGTGATGAGGAAGAGACACAGTGAGGGAGGTAGTTGAGAAGCAGTGATGGTGGATGGAGAGAAGGAGAGCATATGGGAAAGGACAGAGAGAGAAAACTGGGAAGAAGATTAGGAGGGAGGGTGGAAGCTGTAGCATAACCTCATGGTTCTGTCACTCGATCAGTCAATTCATATAAGCTATACCACGGTATGCCTTCTTAACAACCATGTCAACCTGGGTGGTAACTTTCAAGGATCTGTGTACCTGGACACCGAGATCTCTCTGCTCATCTACACTACCACGAATCCTACCATTAGTACTTTGCATTCCGGTTACTCAGACCAAAGTGAATCACCTCACACTTGTTCGCATTATACTGGATTTTCCACCTCTCAGACCAAGCTCTGCAACTTATCTATGCCTCTTTGTAACCTACAACATCCTTCTTCACTATCCACAACTCCACCGAGCTTAGTGTCGTCTGCAAATTTACTAACCCACCCTTCTACGCCCTTAACCAGGTCGTTTATAAAAATGACGAACAGCAGTGGTCCCACCACTGACCCTTGCGGTACACCACCAGTACCTCGACTCCAGGATGATCATTTCCCATCAACCACCACCCTCTGTCTTCCTTCAGCAAGCCAATTACTGGTCCAAGCTGCTGTATCTCCCACAATCCTATTCCTCCACATTTTGTACAATAGCCTACTTTGGGGAATCTTAT
The DNA here is from genome assembly GCF_004010195.1 of Chiloscyllium plagiosum. Classification (NCBI taxonomy): domain Eukaryota; kingdom Metazoa; phylum Chordata; class Chondrichthyes; order Orectolobiformes; family Hemiscylliidae; genus Chiloscyllium; species Chiloscyllium plagiosum. Next base: position 1,443 of record NW_025199027.1, read on the forward strand.
CGAACGGATGATCATTTCCCATCAACCACCACCCTCTGTCTCCTTCAGCAAGCCAATTGTCCAAGCTGCTGTATCTCCCACAATCCTATTCCTCCACATTTTGTACAATAGCCTACTTTGGGGAATCTTATCGAACGCCTTGCTGAAATCCATATACAACTCATCAACCGGTTAACTCTGATCTACCTGTTTGGTCACCTTCTCCAAGAACTCAATAAGGTTTGTGAGGCACAGCATACCCTTCACAAAACTGCTGACTATCCCTCATCAAATTATTCTTTTCAAATGATTACAAATCCTATCTCTTATAACTTTTCCCAACATTTTATCAACTACTGAAGCAAGGCTCACTGGTCTATCATTATCAGGGTTGTCTCTACTCCCCTTCTGGAACAGGGGAACCACATTTGCTATCCTCCAGTCTTCTGGCACTATTCCTAGAAGACAATGACGAATTCAAGAATAATGCCAGGGGCTCAGCAATCTCCTCGCTGTCTTCAAAGAGGTTCCGAGGATACATCCCATTCGCCCCATTTTCACACTGAGCAGGATTTCTAATACCTCGTCTTTCTGAACTTCAGTCCCACCTAGTCTAGTAACCTGTATCTCAGTATTGTCCTCGACAACATTGGTGATTTCTAGAGTGAATACTTTCGAAAAATATTCATTTAGTGCTTCCCCTATCTCCTCTGACTCCACGCACAACTTCCCACTACTATCCTTGATAGGCCCTAATCTTACTCTTGTCATTCATTTATTCCTTTAAAACCTATAGAAAGCCTTATGGATTACCCTGATCCTATCCGCCAACAACTTCTCATACCTCCACCTGGCCCTTCTGAGCACTCTCATCCTAACATCAGCCTTCTTCTTCCTCTTGACCAGAGTTTCCACTTCCTTTGTAAACCACGGCTCCCGCACTCTACAGCTTCCTCCCTGTCTGACAGTTAGATATTTATTGAGGACAGTCAGGAGCTTTTCCTTGAATAAGGTCCACATTTCTAATGTGCCCATCTCCTGCTGTTTCCTTCCCTATCCAATGCTTCGTAAATCTTGCCTAATCGATCGTAATTGCCTTTCCCCCAGCTGTAACTCTTGCCCAGTGATATACACCGATTCATTTCTATCACCAAAGTAAACATAACAGAATTGTGATTGGTATCACTCAAGTGCTAAACTATTTTCAGGTCTAATACCTGGCAGGGATCATTACCCAGTACCAAATCTAATGTGGCTTCACCCCCTATTGGGGGGAAGCCCTCCTGCACACACTGGACAAAAACTGACTCTTCTACAGTACTCGTACTGTACTGTTCCCAGTCAATATTTTGAAAATTGAATTTCCCCATGACAGGCACCCTGTGTCTCTCACTCCTATCGAGAGTCATATTTGCTATCATTTCCACTACATCCCTGGAATTATTCGGCGGCCTATAGAAAATTCCCAAACAGGGTGAACTCTCTTTTCTTGTTTTTAACCCAAGCCCATACTACCCCAGTTGACGAGTCCCCAAACATCATTTCTACAACTGCAGTACTGTCCTTGACCAACATAGACAGCTTTCAAGACATCACTACTTATTTCCCCATGCTTCTTCGCTTCCATCTCCACGTAGATGATAGACAGGATCTGGGGAGAGTCAGGAGTTGAGTTACAGACCGCAGTATTATTGTTTACTGACATGCTCTTGTAGTCACTGAATTTTTGTTGCGAGCCATATTGAGATTCTTTGTGAATAGTAACTCGAGGATACTGATCGTGAAAGAGTTAGTAATGGTAACACAAATACATGTCATGGGACAGTGGTGAAAGAGCGTCTTAATGGAGATGATTTTGCCTATCACCTATTTGGCATAAATCTTATACATGAATTCTCAATCCATTGTTGTGGTTCTGTTCGCCGAGCTGGGAATTTGTGTTGCTGACGTTTCGTCCCCTGTCTCGGTGACATCCTCAGTGCTTGAGAGCTCCTGTGCAGCACTTCTGTGATCTTTCCTCCGGCATTTATAGTGATTTGTATCTTCTGCATCCCGGGTGTCAGTTCCAGATGTCTGCTGCAGTGGCCGGTATATTGGGTCCAGTTCGATGTGCTTATTTTTTGAATTCGTGGATGAGTGCCATGCCTCTAGGAATTCCCTGGCTGTTCTCTGTTTGGCTTATCCTATAATAGTAGTGTTGTCCTAGTCGAACTCATGTTGCTTGTCATCTGAGTGTGTGGCTACTAAGGATAGCTGGTCATGTGGTTTCGTGGCTGGTTGGTGTTCATGGATGCGGATCGTTAGCTGTCTTCCTGTTGTTCTTCTTCCTCTTTTTGCAGTTCTGGTGCACTGCAGTGTGTTGTGGCCCTTTTGAACAGTGTCTTGATGCAACTTCTTTTGTGTGTGTTGGGGTAGTTGCTTTCGTAGTTTAAGATTTGGTCTGAATGTTTGGCTCTCCTGTATACCTCTGTGGTGAATTCTCCGTCCGGTGTTCTCTGTACCATCACGTCTCGGAATGGGAGTTGGTTGTCCTATTCTTCCTCTCTTGTGAATTGGATTCCTGTGAGTGTGGTGTTGAAGATCCGGTATGTGATCTCTATTTCTGTGTTTTTAAGGATTACAAATTTATCATCTACATATCTGACCCAGAGTTTGGGTTGAATTTGCTGTAGGACTGTTTAATCTAACCTTTGCATTACCGCTTCTGCTATGAGTGCAGTGATGGGTAAGCCCATGAGTGTGCCGTTAATTTGTTCATGTATTTGGTTGTTGATTTGGTTATTTCCTTAGTAGCCACACACTCAGATGAGACGCAAGATGAGTTCGACTGGGACAACAATACTGTTATAGGACAAGCCAAACAGAGAACAGCCAGGGAATTCCTAGTGGCATGGCACACATCCACAAATTCAATCAGTAAGCGTATCGACCTGGACCCAATATTTTGGCCACTGCAGCGGACAGCTGGAACTGACAACCGGACGGGGCAGAAACAAATCACTATAAATGCTGGAGGAAACATCACAGAAGCGCTTCACAGGAGACTCCCAAGCACTGAGGTTGTCACCTGGACAGGGGACAAAACGTCTACAACAAAAATTCCCAGCTCAGAAAACAGAACCACAACAACGAGCACCCGAGCTACAAATCTTCTCCCAAACTTCTCAATCCATGTCTGGACTTTGAGCAGATTGTGTATTTCAAGAATCCATTATTATACAGGACGAAGAGATTTCATTGTTGAAAATCGCTGTTATTGTGGGAAGATCATTGATGAAGCAGCTCGAGATGATTGGGAAGAGGAGAATATTAGGGATTCCTGAAGAGACATGCTCGAGCTGGGATGACACATTCCTAACAATCACAAACATCTTCCTTGTTGCCAGAAGTGAATGGAGAGTAATTTTCATGATTCTCATAGTTTCCTGTTTGTCCGCGGCTCCTTGATGCTACATTTGGGCAGTTATGGCGTTGAAGCAAAGAGCTGACCTCAAAGCTCGATTTTACTTCTTTCTGACTCTGCTCAAACTAAGCGCTACCATAGGTTCTGGCGTTAGTTAAAACCAAACAACCAGAAAACGCCTCACCTTGTAATATATTCAAATGTGAGGGACAGGAGAGTTCCCAGTTGCCATTTAAATAAAAATATCAATTTATTGTCCTCATTCTAATAGTGAACACTGAACAAAGAAGCTGTTCTCAAATCCAAGCTCCCTTTTCTTAACGTTTTACTCTCACGCAAATCTTTCCAATTTGCTGTTCAGTGCAATTATTACACATCCCATCTTAATCTCAAGACCAGAGTATCTGTCTTGTTCGCTGACTTCAATATTCGTCAGCTGATCGCCCAAATTTATTTTCTTTTAACTGTTAGTATGTTTTACATGAAAAGGCACCTTCGGTAGAGAGGTTTACTAATTTCGTTGAGAGAAAGATGTTAGATGGCCAGCAACGTCTCCAGCTTGATGACCGATACTTAGCTGATCGATGGCAGTCGCACACTGTTCCAATTGTCAAAATTCCCTTGTATTTCAGGCATCCCCAACGTCGGACTTTGCATTGGACTGATGTTGTCAAAACAATTAATTCTAATTTGATTTGTTTTTTTGTATCATGAAACTTATTAAACAAATTGGTTATATACGATATGTTATGATTCAGCAACCAAAACTCAGCTACCAATTTCACAGCCATATGCCACATGTATCTAACTTGTTTCACAGCCTTTCCATTTGTGCACCTGAGTATGCACCTCAAGTGTCCTTCAAAATTTAAAAAATACTCTTTTCTATTTTAAAGTCGACATAAATGTTAAGGTCGTAGTATTAATTGCTTAGGTCACAAGTGCATTTATGAGAATGGCACTTGTGATGGCATTGAGCGAAGTATGTTGCTATGTTAGAAACATCGTGGAGAGCCGCGACCAGCGAGGCTGGAGTTGAG
>NW_025199028.1:0-1345 GCF_004010195.1 Chiloscyllium plagiosum
CTCCGGTTTCCTCCCACAGTCCAAAGATGTGCATTCTGCATTCAAATTCGACCTTCCAAAATGAATCACTTCACGCTTTTCCAGGTTGAACTTCATCTGCAACTTCTCAGCCTAGCTCTGCATCCTATCATTGCCCTGTTGCAACCTACAACAGCTCCCCACACTGTCCATCACTCCACCACCCTTTGTGTCATTGGCAAACTTTCTAACCCACCCTTCCACTTCCTCATCCAAGGCATCTATAAAAATCACAAAGAGCAGAGGGCCAAGAACAGATCGCTGCGGAACACCACTCGTCACCAAGCTCCAGGCTGAATACTGGCCATCTACTCCCACCCGCTGTCTTCTATGGGGCAGCCAATTCTGTATCCAGACAGACAGGTTTTCCTGTATCCCATGCCTCCTTACTTTCTGAATGAGTCTACAATGGTGAACCTTACCAAATGCTTTGCTAAGATCCACATCCACTGCTCTTCTTTCCTCAATGTGTTTTGACACATCTCAAAGAATTCAATAAGGTTTGTATGGCATGATCTGCCCCTCCCAAAGCCATACTACTTTTAAATAAACTATGCTTTTCCAACTATTCATAAATCCTGTCTCTCAGAATTCTCTACAATAATTTGCCCACCACAGACGTGGGACTGACTGTTCTGGAATTCCCAAGATTATCCCCATTCCTTTTCCTGAACAGGGGAATAATATTTGCCAATCTCCAATCACCTGGCATTGCTCCAATGGACAGAAAGAACACAAAGATCTTGCCAAAGGTGCAGTAACTCTTCCCCTGCTTCTTATAGCAACCATCTGGCCCAGGGAATTTATCTATCATCATGTTTTTCAAATTTTTCTGCACATTCTCCTTCTTAACATAATGTGTTTGAGCATATCAGCCTGTTTCATGTTCACTCTCTCAGCAGAGCAGGTAAGGGCTGTTTGGCAGTGGCTGCTTGAAGGCTCGGTGACGTTTGTTTAACGGTTTAAATTTAAAAGATTTTTTTTAAAAAGCGCGGAGGGGACCCGGAAGCTGGTGTAGCGCAAGCTTACCTGGGTAGGTTTTTATCCCCTATAAAAGGGCGCAGGAGAGGAACCTGAGGCACTACAGAGGTAGTGCCTCCCACCCGCCATCCTCCTCTAACCTAATAATAAGTCCCGTTGTGGTAAGTAGGTAAGGGCTGCATTTTGCTAGTTCTATTCTTGGACCTAGTTTTTTTTTAAAAGGTTACTTTTAGAGGGATGGCAGTGCAATGTTCCTCTTGCAACATGTTTGAGGTGAGGGATGCCATGGTCGTCCCTGCTGATTACACTTGCAGGAAGTGCACCCATCTCCAGCTCCTCCAAGACC
>NW_025199028.1:5038-5865 GCF_004010195.1 Chiloscyllium plagiosum
ACGGATCTCTGAAAGTTGCCACCCAGGTAAATAGTGCGGTGAAGAAGGCATATGGCGTACTGGCTTTTATTGGTAGAGGAATTGAGTTCCGGAGTCCTGAGGTCATGTTGCAGTTGTATAAGACTCTGGTGCGGCCGCATCTGGAGTATTGTGTGCAGTTTTGGTCGCCATACTATAGGAAGGATGTGGAGGCACTGGAACGGGTGCAGAGGAGGTTTACCAGGATGTTGCCTGGTATGGTAGCAAGATCGTATGAGGAAAGGCTGAGACACTTGGCGCTGTTTTGATTGGAGAAAAGAAGGTTTAGGGGTGACTTGATAGAGGTGTACAAGATGATTAGGGGTTTAGATAGGGTTGACCATTAGAACCTTCTTCCGCATATGGAGTCAGCTATTATGAGGGGGCATAGCTTTAAATTAAGGGGTGGTAGGTATAGGACAGATGTTAGGGATAGATTTTTTACTCAGCGAGTCGTGAGTTCATGGAATGCCCTGCCAGTAGCAGTGGTGTACTCTCCCTCATTATGGGCATTTAAACAGGCATTGGGTAGGCATATGGAGGATAGTGGGCTAGTGTAGGTTAGGTGGGCTTGGAACGGCGCAACATCGAGGGCCAAAGGGCCTGTACTGCGCTGTATTCTTCTATGTTCTATGTTCTATGTCAAATGAAAAGATCCTTCTCAGTAGTGAATACTGAAGGAAGGCATTCATTCAGGGTATCCCCTACCTCCTCTTACTCCAGGCACAAGTTCCATCCTCTATCACTAATCAGCCCGACCCTCACGCTGGCCATCTTCTTGTTTCTCACACAAATGTAGAATGCCTTGG
>NW_025199029.1:0-5865 GCF_004010195.1 Chiloscyllium plagiosum
CTGGTTAGCTCAGTCAGCTACATGGCTTGATAAGAAATTAGAGGAAAACAAATTAAGCGTTTTGACTGTCTAAGAGCGACACAACGGAAAGGTGGAAAACGAACTAAAGTTGGTCGGGTGAGGGATTTGACACACAACGTTTTGAGTGGGAATGAAGAATTTCCTCTTTCAGCTCTGGTAGTGAGGGGCTGAAGTAGCGGTGTTGGTCTCTTAGTGTTTTCCACAACCGCTCCCCCCCCACCCCGCCGCCAACCTTTCCCCAGTCCCAATCCAAAGAGGCATGCACATCCATCTCCTTTGACATGTTGACTGAACTTTACATTTACTTTTATTTTCCTTGTAACTAGATGAGCTGTTTTATTCTAACCCTTTCTCGGTTTTGTATTGCTGTGTCTTTGAAAAATATCCCCCAATAGGTGAAGGATTCACTGCAGCCCAGTGACTGGCTGGGTACACCTGGTGCAGGACTACCTGGACTGCACTCCCTCGCTCTTCCCATAGATGATGCCTTCAACTTGTTCATAAGCGCAAACTTGGACCATTTGATATGATGTCCTGCAAAGGTGAGGGAAGGGGCATATAAGGGTTTCCCTCACAAACAAAATGATTGGTGTGAATTGTATTTGTGCAAGGATGATTCAGTACTCTTCGTTAATTTGCATCAGAATATTGCCTTGTGCCTTTCTGAAGTAACTTTCATAAGTCCTCAACTGTAGCATATTCAGATACTTCAAAAATATTTAAAGTATGGAACAAACAGGCACACCAACTTGACGAGTTTTTTTGTAGTATGTAGTATTGTATCTGATTTTTGGTGTATTTTTACTACATTTTGTAAAGTGCACGGGTGTAATGAGTTTAAATTTTATGTGCAACGATGGTGAAATATTGCACTAAATACTTGTGACGTACATTCCACATGATGGCTAACTTTTGCTTGATCAAGATTTTGGAATTTTTTTTATACAAGTTATCTGCAACTATCAGAATTCTTCTAAATCTCGCTCATCACTCGAAGATCGAGCCAAGTTGGTTGCAAGCATCAAATACTTTAACTGAACCCCATCCCATCCCATGGGTTAATGGAGAATAGTCACAATCTTGACAACTATTGATAACTGGATAAACTTTATTTTGGCTAGTTTGAAGTACTTAAGATGTGGAATGCATTTTGTTTTTAGTACATCACTAGTTTTTAAGCACTGTTGTCTCTCACAGCCAGGAACCCAGATTCGATCCCAGCCTCAAGCGACTGCCTGGGTGGAATTTGCACATTCTCCTTGTGGCTGCATGGGTTTCCTCCCACACTCCAAAGATGTGCAGGTTAGGTGAACTGGCCACTCTAAATTGCCCTTAGGTGTTCATGGATGTGTCAATTATGTGCATTACTCAGGGGAAAATATAGGGTAGGGGAATGGGTCTGGGTGGGTCACTCTTCAGATGATCGTTGTGGACTTGTTGGGCTGAAAGGTCTGTTTCCACACTGTAGGGATTCTAGGATTCAAAAACAGAAAGACTTCATATCCCAGACCGGCTGAGGTCACCAAGGGTTCCAACCATCTCAAATCACCTTATGCCTGAGGCATTGTGACCTTCAGATTAAAATCATCACTACACCTGCAAGAATTCTTTGAGGAAGTAACAAGCATGTTAGACCAAGGAGAGCTGATTAATGTTATCTACCTGGACTTCAAAGGAGGCATTTGACAAGCTGCCACACAGGACTCTGAGTAAGATAAGAGCCCATGGCGTTAGAGGCAAGGTGCTAGCATGGGCGGAAGATTGGCTGTTTGGCAGAAAGTGGGGATAAAAGGGTCCTTCTCAGGATGGCAGCCGCTGAGAAGAGATGTTCCGCAAGGCTCATTGTTGAGACTACAACTTTTCACTTTAGACATTAATGATCAGATGAAGGAACTGAGGGCATTCTGGCTAAGTTTGCAGATGGTACAAAGACTGATAACATTGAGGAGGTAGGGATGCTGCAGAAGGATTGAGACATGTTAGGAAGGTGGGCACAGAAGTGGCAAATGGAGTACAACATGGAAAAGTGTGTGATTATGCACCTTGGTAGAAAGAAGGGGAGGCATGGACTATTTTCTAATGGGAAGAATATTCAGAGGTTTGAATTGCAAAGAGACTTGGGAGTTCTAGTCCAGAATTCTTAAGGTAACTCTCAGGTTGAGTTAGTAGTAAGGAAGGCAAATGCAATGCTAGCCTTTACCATAGAATCCCTACATGTGGAAATAAGCCCTTCAGCCCAACAGGTCCACACTGACACTCCGAAAAGTAACCCACCCAGACCCATTCCCCTGTGATCCTATATTTACACTTGACTAATGCACCTAACCTTCAAATCCCTGAACATTATAGGCAATTTAGCACGGCCAATTCACCTAACCTGCACATCTTTGGATTGTGGGAGGAAATCCATGCAGACACGGGCAGAATGTTGGAAGGAGCAACAGGAATTCAGAGTACTGAGTTAATGGTAAGATTCTTGGTAGTGTAGGTGAGCAGAGAGAGAGGGATCTCAGTGCCCAGGTACATAGATCCTTGAAAGTTGCCAACCAAGTTGATAGGGTTGTTAAGGCATACGGTATGTTAGCTTTTATTGGTAGAGGGATTGAATTTCAGAACCATGAGATCATGCTGCAGCTGTACAAAACTCTGGTGCGGCCACATTTGGAATATTGCATACACTTTTGATCACCGCATTAGAGGAAGGATGTGGAAGCTTTGGAAAGTGCTCAGAAGAGATTTACTAGGATGTTGCCTGGTATGGAGGGATGGTCTTACAAGGAAAGGCTGAGTGACTTGAGGCTGTTTTCGTTAGAGAGAAAGAGGTTGAGAGGTGACTTAATTAAGACATAAGATAATCAGAGGGATAGATAGGTTGGACAGTGAGAGCCTTTTTCCTCAGATTGTGATGGCTAGCACGAGGAGACGTAGCTTTAAGTTGAGGGGTGATAGATATAGGACATATGTCAGAAGTAGAGAATGCATTGCCTGCAACAGGAGTAGACTTGTCAACTTTAAGGGCATTTAAATGGTCATTGAATAGGCAGATGGACAAGAATGGAATAATGTAGGCGAGATGGACTTCAGATTGCACCAACCTGTAGAATCAACATGGAGGGCCGAATGGCCTCTATTGCACTGAAATGTTCTACGCTTTAATGTGCAAACTCACCACAGTCGCCAGAGGCTTGAATCGAACCCGGGTTTCTGGCACTGTGAGGCAGTAGTGCTAACCACTGAGCCAGAGGACTTGAATAGAAAACAGGGATGTACTTCTGAGGCTGTAAACGTCTTTGGTCACACCACATTTGGAGTATTGTGCACAGTTATGTGCCCCACACCTCAGGAAAAATATACAGGCCCAGGAACACGTTCAGAAGAGATTCACGAGTATAGTCCCAGGAATGACAAGCTTAATGTATGAGAAACATTGAGAAGTGTGGGTCTATACTCAATAGAGTTTAGAAGGATGAGGGGGTATCTAATTGAAACTTACAGAATACTGAATGGCCTGGACCTAGTGGATGTTGGGAAGATGTTTCCATTGGGAGCAGAGACTAGGACTTGAGGGGACAGCCTTAGAGTAGAGGGAAGACCTTTGAGAATAGAGATTTGCTGAAGATGTTGTGGTTCTGTTCGCCGAGCTGGAAGTTTTTGTTGCAAACATTTCCTCCCCTGGCTAGGCGACGTCATCAGTGCTTGGGAACCTCCTGCGAAGCGCTTCTTTGATGTTTCCTCCGGTGTTTATAGTGGTCTGTCCCTGCCGCTTCCGGTTGTCAGTTTCAGCTGTCCGCTATAGTGGTTGGTATATTGGGTCCAGGTCGATGTGTTTGTTGATGGAGTTTGTGGATGAATGCCATGCCTCTAGGAATTCCCTGGCTGTTCTCTGTCTGGCTTGCCCCACGATAGTAGTGTTGTCCCAGTCGAATTCATGTTGCTTATTGTCTGCGTATGTGGATACTAAGGATAGCTGGTCGTGTCTTTTCGTGGCTAGTTGATGTTCATGTATGCGGATTGCTAGCTGTCTTCCTGTTTGTCCTATATAGTGTTTAGTGCAGTCCTTGCATGGTATTTTGTACACTACATTCGTCTTGCTCATGTTGGGTATCGGGTCCTTCGTTCTGGTGAGTTGTTGTCTGAGCGTGGCTGTTGGTTTGTGTGCCGTTATGAGTCCTAGGGGTCGCAGTAGTCTGGTAGTCAGTTCCGAGATGCTCCTGATGTATGGTAGTGTGGCTAGTCCTTTTGGTTGTGGTATGTCCTCGTTCCGTGGTCTTTCTCTTAGGCATCTGCTGATGAAGTTGCGCGGGTATCCGTTTTTGGCGAATACCTTGTATAGGTGTTCCTCTTCTTCAGTATGGGTGGAAATTAGGAACAGTAAGGGAGCAGTCACCTCATTGGGGGTTTACTACAGGCCCCCCCAATAGCAGCAGGGAGATTGAAGAAAGCATAGGTCGGCAGATTTTGGAAAAGTGTGAATGTAGTAGGGATGTTGTAATGGGTGACTTTAACTTTCCCAATATTGATTGGACCCTCCTTTGAGCAGATGGTTTGGAAGGAGCTGTTTTTGTAAGGTGTGTTCAGGAGGGTTTCCTAACTCAGTACGTTGACAGGACAACGAGGGGAGAGGCCATTTTGGATTTGGTGCTCGGCAATGAGCCGGGGCAGGTGTCAGATCTTGCGGCGGGAGAGCATTTTGGTGATAGTGACCACAACTGCCTCACATTCTACATAGCTATGGAGAAGGAGAGAAGCCGGCACAATGGGAGGATATTTAATTGAGAAAAGGAAACTATGATGCTATCAGACATGAGTTGGGAAGCCCCAAAGCAAAGGTTTGCTACTCAGCTCCGCATTGGTTTTTAAAATATAACTTTGACGCATAAATATAAATTCTATTTAAAGGAGGACAGACAATATAATTGCAGTACCCACTTGATTTGGACGACGTTGAGATCTTATCTTGGTGGTAACAGGAACTTATAAGCAAATGATATAATTTCCCTCTACCGCCTTCAAAAATTTAAACGTGCAAATCTGACCACTTGGTATTTTTGATACGTCTTACTTACTAGTAAATATAAATTGATTATGTACAAATACTCACTTTGATTTAAGAGAGGAATTTCTTTCGTAAGCTCTTCTTTGCATACAGACAGCCAGTGCTGTGCACTTGCCTGCACTGACCTCCGGTCAGAGACAGACCCTGCCATTTGTACCAACCACCAGGGACCGCATTCCTGCACAGTGCGCTCAAAACTCCAACTGCTGCCATGAGGCCAACTGGGAAAACTCAGGAAAAGATTCAGCCTCCATCCATAGACGCTCCTCCATCGATGACTCTAGTGAAGCGAGAAGAAAAAAGGACATTTACTTCTAACCAGAACTCTCGTTATATCAAAAACACAAAAACTATCGCTGAACTGCTCTTCATCAAGGCACCCTGCCATTGCCACTCATGCGCAGTCTGGATCAGGTACATGGTCACATTGGTGCACGTGCGAGTAGCACCTCATGGGCACGTGGTTGGTGGTGCGCACGAGCCGCCTTAGCCGTTGGGTTTCCCGGCAAAGTGCGCGTGCGTGTCGATGCTGCGCTCGTGCTGCTGACAGCAACCCTTGTCCGAGATGACAATTGCTCTTATGGGATATGTAATGTACTGCAGTTAGTATAAGACTTATATTTGAGCTCCGAAAGTTATTTCGTTTGTGAATAGCAGAAACATGTTGGTGCTGAAAATTTGCAATGAAATCAGAAACGATGGTGTAAGAAACAAACTCAATAAAATTTTAGACAAGACCAACAAATCTGGAAAGAAGACAATTTATTACGGACTTGCAAGTACGGGCT
>NW_025199030.1:0-4149 GCF_004010195.1 Chiloscyllium plagiosum
TAGCTTGACCTGCCTATTTTTAGACTCCATTCCGTCTCTAATAAATGTCAGCATTTCATTTGCCTTCTCTATTACCTGCTGAACCTGTGGGCTACCTTTTTCAGATTGATAAACAAGATCTCCCTCAGCCCTTTCTGCTGTCAGTCTGAAACCAAATAGTGTTAGCCTGATACTAAGTCGGGAGCATATTGACATTGTTAGAAAGGATATGTTAATATGCAATAACTGGCCACTTGGAAACACATTTGATAAAAGAGAATTTGTTTTTGAGCCTGTTGGGTTTAATTTGTTGGTGTGAATATAAATGGCAGGTTTGAAAGGGTGTAGAAGGAGTGGAGTGGTATAGGGGATATGGTGTATTTGAAATATCAGAAGCCTTTACGCAAGTTTCAATAAGGACTAAAGAGTAACTTGGTAGGGAATAGGGCCCCTTAAAGATCAGTAAGGTCGTCTATGTGTGGAACCCGAGGAGATGGGTGAGATATTAGACAAAATAGTCCTGTCAGTATTTACTGTGGAGAAAGACATAGAAGCTCGGGAACTTGGGGAAATAAATAGTGATGTTGTGGAAAGAATCCTCACCAGAGAAGAGAAAGTGCTGGAATCTTAAAACAAATAAAGGTAGAGCAATCCTCAGTAGCTCATTAGGTTTATCCTAGAACATTGTGGGAAGCTAGGGAAGAGGTTGCAGTGTCCCTTACAGAGATATTTATATTATCAACAGACGCAGTGAGGTGTCGGAAGACTGGAAGGAACATTATGCTGTTCCATCACATAAGGGCTGCAGGGAAAAGCCAGGAAATTACAGCCCAGTGAGCCCAGTGGTGGGGAAGTTGTTGGAGGAGATTCTGAGAGAAAGGAGCTATGTGTATTTGGAAAAGCAAGGGCTGATTAGAGATAGTCAGCATGGCTTTGTGAGTGGAAAACCGTGTTTCACAAACTGAATTGACTCTTCAAGCAGGTGGCCAAGAGATCGATGAAGGCAGAGCAGTCAACATTGTCCACATGGACAGCGAAGCATTTAACAAGGTTGAAAGGGTTGTAGAACATCTAGTCAAGGGGAGGAAGGAAGCTTCTTTAAGGTTGAGGAAACAAGGATCAGATAGGTTTCCAGAGGGTAACATGGAATAGCACGATGGCCCAGTGGTTAACACTGCTACCTCATAGCACCACGCACTCTATTTCGATTCCAGCCTCAGGTGACTGTCTGTGTGGAGTTTGCACGTTCTCCCCGTGTCAGCATGGTTTCCTCCAGGTGCTCCGGTTTCCTCCCACAGTCCAAAGATGTGCAGGTCAGGTGACTCAGCCATGCTAATTTACCCATAGTGTTCACGGATGTGTAGGTTTGGTGCATAAGTCGGGGCAAATGGAGAGAATTAGGTTGGGGGAATGGTTCTGGTTGGGGTACAGTTTGGAGGGTTGATATGGAGTTGTTGGGCCAAATGGCCTGTTTCCACACTGTATGGAATCTCTGAAGGTACCAGGAACGAACTGAAGAATGGACTTAGGACAGCGAGAAGGGGGTATGAAAAAGCTTTGTTGGGAAGGATTAAGGAAAACTGTAAGGCATTCTCCACTTATGGGAGGAACAAGAGGATGGTCAGAGTGGGGGTAGGGCCGATCAGGGATAGTGGAGGCAACTTGTGCCTGGAGTCACAGGAGGTAGGGGATTTCCTTAATGCAGACTGTCCTTCAGTATTCACTAGTGATAGGGACCTTGTCATTTGTGAGGACAGCGTGAAACAGGCTGATATATGTGAACAGGTGGATGTTAAGAATGAGAATCTGCTGGGTATTGTGTAAAACATAAGGATAGATAAATCTATTGGACCAGACGGGATGTGCCCAAAGTTACTACACGAAGTGAGGGAAGAGATTGCTGTGCACTTGGCAATGACCTTTGTGCCCTCACTGTCCACTGGAGTTGTACCAGATGGTTGGAGGGCGGCAAATGTTATTCCCTTGTTCAGGAAAGGGAATACCGATAACGCTGGGAATTTCAGACCTGTCAGTCTTGTGTCTGTGGTGTGCAGATTATTGGAGAGGACTCCAAGACAGGCTTTATAATTCCTTGGAAAACCATAGTTTGATTAGAGATAGTCAGCATGGCTTTGTAAGGGGCAGGTCATGCCTTACAAATCTTATTGAGTCCTTTGACGATGTGACAAAACACCTTTATGGTTCATTCAGAAAGTACGGAGATATGGGATACAGGGAAACCTGTCTGTCTGGATACAGAATTCTTGGCCCAAAGAAGATCGAGGGTGATGATGAATGGAAAGCATTCATCCTGGAGCTCGGTGACCAGTGGTTTTCTGCAGGGAGGGTTTACAGGACCTCTGCTCTCTCTGGGTTTATAAATGACTTGGATGTGAGTGGAAGAGTGGGTTAATAAGTTTGGCAATGCCATGAAGGTTGGTGGAGTGGCTGGTGTAGGTTGCAACGGGGCAATGACAGGATGCAGAGCTGGGCTGAGAAGTGGCAGATCGAGTTGAATTTGCAAAAGTGTGAAGTCATTCATTTTGGAAGACTGAATTTGAATGCAGAATGCAGGGTTAAAGGTAGGATCCTTGACAGTGTGGAGGAACAGAAGGATCTTGGGTTCCAAGTCCATAGATCCCTCAAAGTTGCCACACAAGCTGATAAGCTTGTTAAGAAAGAATATATTGTGCTGGATTTCATTAGCTGGGGGATTGAGTTTTAAAGCCGTGAAGTTATGCTGCAGCTCTATAGAACCCTTGGAATATTGTGTTCAGTTTTGGTCCCCTCATTACAGGATGGATGTGAAAGCTATAGAGAGGGTAAAGAGGAGATTTACCAGGATGCTGCCTGGACTGTAGAGCATGTCTTATGAAGAAAGTTTGAGGGAGCTAAGGCTTTTCTCATTGGAGTGAAGAAGGGTGCGGGGTGACTTGGTAGAGGTGAACACGATGATGAGAGGCACAGAGAGAGTGAATAGTGAGAGACATTTTTTACTCTGACGTAAATAGCTACTCCAAGGGAGTATAATTTTCAGGTGATTTGCGGAAGATTAAGGGGAGATTTCAGAGGTAGGTTCATTACATATAGAGTGGTGGGTGAGTGGAATGCACTGCCAGTGGTGGCAGTAAAATTAGATGCATTCGGGTCATTTAATATACTTCTGGGTAGGCACATGGATGGTAGTAAAATGAAGGGTATGTAGGTTAGTTTGATCATACAGTCAGATAAAGGGTTGGCATGGCATCATGGCCTAAGGGTCTTGTGCTGTACTGTTCTGTGTTCTGTGTCTGTATGATAAACTGGGTAATAAGCTCAGATCAATGTAAAAGGATATGGCATTCAGGAGGACCGAGGGAACTGGATGCAAAATTGGGCTTGATGGTCGGAGACAGAGGGTGATGAGAGACATTTAGTTTTTCTGACTGGAGGCATGTGACCAGCGGTGTAGTGGGCCCACTGTTGTTTGTCATTTGGATAAATGGTTTGGATGGGAATATTGGTTTCCTGGTAAGTAAGTTTTTTGGGTGGCATTGAAACTGGTGGTAAAGTGGATAGTGAAGAATGTTATCTGTGGTTCAAAGGATGAACAGTACTGCTGGGATAGTGGGCTGAAGAATAAGAGATGGAGTTTAATTAGATAAATGTGAAGTCTTCCATTTTGGTGAAACAAACCAGGGCGGGACTTTGTACAGTTAATGTTCGGACCCTGGGTAGTGTTGTCAGTCAGAGACCCAGGGATGCAGGTACACAGTTGTTTGAAAGTGTTATCCCAGGTAGACAGGCTGGTGAAGCAGGCGTTTGGGATGGTTACTTTCACTGGGGAGAGCATTGAAAGTAGGAGAAGGATGTCATGTTGTATCTGTACAAGACATTGGTGAGACCACCATGAAACCATTGTTGATCAGCAGGATGAACTCATCTAGTTCACTTACCTCCTTTAGGGAAGGACATCTGACATTCTAACCTGGTCTGGCCTACACGTGACTCCAGACCCACAACAATTAGTCTGACTCTGACCTACCCTCTGGGTAATTAGCAGTGGGGGCAAATATTGATGGTCCAATCAGTAGCATCCTCATCCCATGAATGAATAAATAAAAATACATATATCCCTCCCTACCTCTGCAAACCCCTCCAGCTGCAGCAATCCGTACTGGCTTTGTAACA
>NW_025199030.1:5291-5866 GCF_004010195.1 Chiloscyllium plagiosum
CTGGTCCCATCATGGTTCCAGTGGGGCCCAGTGAACGGGATTGTTTTTATTAACTCGTGGGATGTTGGTATCTCTGTCTGACCAGCTTTTCTTGCCCACCCCTAGCTGCCCTTTAACTGAGTAACTTGCTCGGCCATTTCAGAGGGTCATTGAGAGACAAACACTTTGCTGTGGGGATGTTGTGCAGACCATGTGAGGATAGGTAGGTGTCCTTCTCGAAATGACAAGTGTTTGTATTTTCTGTACATCAGCAATTGTCTCATATTTATTTATGGATTATTAATTATTATCTTTAAAAGTATTGTTTTCAAATTCTCCCATCTCTGATGGTGGGATTCAAACTTGTCTCCCCTGAACATTAGCTGAGGTTTTGGATACATGCTCTAGCAATAATGCCACTCGGCCATCACTTCGCTTGCTCACTGGTTGGTCATTCCTGACCAGTTATACCATCATGAAGCAGAACCCCTTCTTCCCACACAATTGTTTGATTCTGAAGCCTTCTGACATGATTGTTTGAGCCTGATGCCTTCCAGCACTCGGGTGATATCACACAGTATCTCTCCATGTGGTAT
>NW_025199031.1:0-1187 GCF_004010195.1 Chiloscyllium plagiosum
TCTCTCATACACACACACACACACACAGCGTTCTCAGCGGTGTGGCAGGCTAACACATCTCTGTCAGCTTCACCTCACTGCGTCACCCTGAGATGGAGCCCATGCACTCCCTCAGCTACGGTCCCCTGAGAAACGTCCCACTTCATGCACAGTTCAGAATGCGTCTCTGATTATTGATTTGTCAGTAATCAAATCATCTTTTCATCCACGTTGTCTCTCCTTTATACTTGTGTTGCAAGATTGACCGTGAGAAGGGCTGGCAAAAGGGAATAGTAGAATTCAGGGGGATGGTTTTGATCGATACAGACTCCTGTAGACCCTCCTGACGACGTGAAACCAACTCGGACTCTGGTTTAATCTACTGCATTCCTTTTACCGACTCAGAGTCAACAGGGAGAGGGAGAAATACCGGTTTTCCTCAATATTTTGGAAGCAAGTTGCAAACTTACACACGGTTGGTGACAATAACAGGGAGAGATTGAGAGTTCAATTACAAGATGAAATGAAAATGAGCAGCTTTCTGGGAATTAAAAAGCCATTCCTGGGACGGGCCTCATGAGCTCACAAGGCAGTCTATACACCTCTGGCACGGACTGCTGTGCCTGGATACGAGCGTAGTTTGCGGCGTTTCTTGCATAATACGTTTCGAAAAGGCACCCGTTCGGAAGTGTACGGGAGCCGTCTCGCATCGCGCTGCATTGACGCTATCGACTGGCTCAGTCTCGCAGGAGTGGGGAACAGTGCCGAATACACAGTGAGCGTTGACGTTCACGAGGCCATGGATGGAGCAGCTGAAGGTGAGTGGCCCTCAGTCACGCTCTCGAGGAAAACCAAGCAGCGAGGCAGTTCCTCTGACATGTTTTGAGGGTCCGAATGCGCCATGGTCAGTTCATGGGGTCCGCTAACTGGATTAGTCAGGTTCTACTGTGGTGTGGAGGGGTGCGATCCGGAGAAAGCTTCTGCCCTGAGCTCAGAGAGGCTCATCTCAAACGATAACCTGCCCATGGCACCTCTCAAATGTTTGCTCTTCAGATCATGATCAGAATTCCCTTTTGAAATGCTCGATTTATGCTTCCTCCCTCACTCTCAGGCAGCTACTTCCAGACCCTAAGCTCTCGAGTGACCCTCCCTCCCTCCCCCTCACTCTCAGGCAGCTACTTCCAGACCCTAACCCCTCGAGTGACCCT
>NW_025199031.1:2364-5866 GCF_004010195.1 Chiloscyllium plagiosum
CCCTTAGGTCTCTTTTATATCTTTCCCCTCTCACCCTAAACCTATGCCCCTCTAGTTCTGGACTCCCCCACCCCAGGGAAAAGACTTTGTCTATTTACCCTATCCATGTCCCTCATGATTTTATAAACCTCTATAAGGTCACCCCTCAGCCCCCGACGCTCCAGGGAAAACAGCCCCAGCCTGTTCAGCCCCTCCCTGTAGCTCAAACCCTCCAATCCTGGCAACATCCTTGTAAATCTTTTCTGAACCCTTTCAAGTTTCACAACATCTTTCCGATCGGAAGGAGACCAGGATTGCACGGAATATTCCAACAGCGGCCTGACCAATACCTCGCCACTTTCATCTGGCCTACAACCTGATCGCTTCAGCACCTCCTGGCGTTGAACTTCATCAGGCACCAGCCAGCCCGCTCACCCGCCCAGGCTTCGGGCCTTTCGGAAGTTCAGACGTGCTCCCACCTGCCTGATGCCGAGAGTCTGGAATCGTTCAGGCTGCCCCACACCCATCCCGATCGGAGAGCAGAGGGAACCGCGCCCGGTGCCCGGGGAGCGTTGGGGGGGGCAGGATTCCTGTCCCCTGGAGACGGCGTCCCGACATGGAGGCCTTGCTCGTGGCAATTCCGATACTTGGGAACCCCAAACGCCGCCCCTCCCCCCCCCCCCAGAGACAGTTCCTCGCTGTCATTTATTGGGGGCGGGAGGAACACAACCAGGACACTTACATAAAAAAAAAGGGATTAAGAGTCAGCTGTCGAAAAAGTCGCGCAGCTTTATGTTCCAGCTCGCCAGCAGCACAAACCTTTATTTTATACATTTTAAAAAATTATAAATATACAGATCGTCAGATTCTCCCGGCAACAACATCCCCCACCCCCTTTCTGGGGTGCTCCACAGGAGGGTGACAGGGAGGAGGGGGGAGGTGTGCCGTCAACTTCCTCCCCTGTTGTCCAAAACCACAAAATGGCCGCCAGCCATCCAGGGGACCAACCACTGGGCCCCCGAGGTGGGATGGGGGGGGGTGAGGGGTCAGCTTTATGTCCCATTGATGAAGCAACAAAATGGCCGCCATCTAGCCGGGGGACCAATTACTGGGCCCAGGAGGAAGGAGGCACACTGTCAGCTTTAGGCATTGTTGGCCGCAACTACAAAATGGCCGCCGTCCATCAGGCCACCAACTATCGGGCTTGGGACCAGGAGGGAAGTGGGGGTGGAGCTATGCTGTCAACTTGATGCCTCGTTGGCCGAAACAACAAAATGGCCGCCCCATCCATTCAGGGGACCAACTATCAAGCCTGAGAGGTGGGCGGGAAAGCAGGTGCTGTCAACTTCCTGTCCTGTTGGCGCCGAAACCACAAAATGGACACCGTCTATCCAGGAGGCCAACAATTGGGGGCGGGGGGGGGGGCACTTGCTCGCAGTGGGTGAGGGGGTGGGGAGGGGCACGACAGATAAAAGGGAAAGAGGGTTTCCCTGTCGTGGGTCACAAGGATTCGAGTGGGAGGGGGAAAGGGAGGGGTGCGACGGCGCTGGTCAAACTGGGAGGGGTGGCACAGGAGCGGGTGTTTCTGAAGAGCCACAACCCCGTCCCCTACTTGCGCTTCCTCCTTCCCTTGGCCTTGCTGTTCTTGGGAGTCTTCCTCGTGTCCTTCCTCATCCGGGCATCCACCACCTTGAAGGGACCTTTGACCCCTGCCGGACGGCGGACTTTCCCACCGGACCATTTCTTGGCCACTACGTAGGTCACCTCCCGCTTCTCCTTCAGACCGGCCTTTTTATAGATACTGCAGGGATAGAGGGGACAGACACAGTCATTACACAGCACAGACCCGCCCTCAGAGACAGGCCCACACTGTCCTGGGGGGTCAGTCACACAGAGACAGGCCCACACTGTCCAGGGGTCAGTCACACAGAGACAGGCCCACACTGTCCAGGGGTCAGTCACACAGAGACAGGCCCGCACTGTCCTGGGGCGCAGTCACACAGAGACAGGCCCACACTGTCCTGGGGTCAGTCACACAGAGACAAGGCCCGCACTGTCCTGGGGGTCAGTCACACAGAGACAAGCCCGCACAGTCCTGGGGTCAGTCACACAGAGACAGGCCCGCACTGTCCTGGGGCTCAGTCACACAGAGACAGGCCCACACTGTCCTGGGGTCAGTCACACAGAGACAGGGCCCGCACTGTCCTGGGGGGTCAGTCACACAGAGACAGGCCCACACTGTCCAGGGGTCAGTCACACAGAGACAGGCCCACACTGTCGAGGGGTCAGTCACACAGAGACAGGCCCACACTGTCCAGGGGTCAGTCACACAGAGACAGGCCCGCACTGTCCAGGGCTCAGTCACACAGAGACAAGGCCCGCACTGTCCTGGGGCGCAGTCACACAGAGACAGGCCCACACTGTCCTGGGGGTCAGTCACACAGAGACAGGCCCGCACTGTCCTGGGGGGTCAGTCACACAGAGACAGGCCCACACTGTCCTGGGGTCAGTCACACAGAGACAGGCCCGCACTGTCCTGGGGTCGGTCACACAGAGACAAGGCCCACACTGTCCAGGGCTCAGTCACACAGAGACAAGGCCGCACTGTCCTGGGGGTCAGTCACACAGAGACAGGCCCGCACTGTCCAGGGATCAGTCACACAGAGACAGGCCCGCACTGTCCTTGGGTCAGTCAGTCACACAGAGACAGGCCCACACTGTCCAGGGGTCAGTCACACAGAGACAGGGCCGCACTGTCCTGGGGTCAGTCACACAGAGACAGGACCGCACTGTCCTGGGGGTCAGTCACACAGAGACAGGGCCGCACTGTCCAGGGATCAGTCACACAGAGACAGGCCCGCACTGCCCTGGGGTCAGTCACACAGAAACAGGGCCGCACTATCCTTGGGTCAGTCACACAGAGACAGGCCCGCATTGTCCTGGGGTCAGTCACACAGAGACAGGGCCGCATTGGCCAGGGCTCAGTCACACAGAGACAAGGCCGCACTGTCCTGGGGGTCAGTCACACAGAGACAGGGCCGCACTGTCCTGGGGTCAGTCACACAGAGACTGGGCCGCATAGTCCAGGGGTCCGTCACACAGAGACAGGGCCGCACTGTCCTGGGGGTCAGTCACACAGAGACCGGGCCGTGCTGTCCTGGGGTCAGTCACACAGAGACAGACCCGCACTGTCCTGGGGCTCAGTCACACAGAGACAAGCCCGCACTGTCCTGGTGTCGGTCAGTTACACAGAGACAGGCCCACACTGTCCTGGGGCTCAGTCACACAGAGACAGGCCCACACTGTCCTGGGGCTCAGTTACACAGAGACAAGGCCCACACTGTCCTGGGGCGCAGTCACACAGAGACAGGCCCGCACTGTCCTGGGGTCAGCCACACAGAGACAGGCCCGCACTGTCCTGGGGCTCAGTCACACAGAGACAGGTCCGCACTGTCTTGGAATCAGTTACACAGAGACAGGCCCACACTGCCCTGGGGTCAGTTACACAGAGACAGGCCCGCAC
>NW_025199032.1:0-2344 GCF_004010195.1 Chiloscyllium plagiosum
GCCACCTACTCTACCTGCAGTCAGTCCTGCCTCCGCAATACTACCCTTTCTCTTGAATACTAATACAAGTCACACCTACAAAGAATCCAAACGTGCTCTACTTGACTGGATTGGTGTCTGAGCAGATGGGATGACTGACTAAATCCCTTTCCGCACACGGAGCAGGTGAAAGGACTTTCCCCAGTTTGAACCCGCTGGTGTCTCTGCAGCTGGAATAATCTGTGAATCCCTTACCATACACAGACCAGGAGAACGGTCTATCCTCAGTGTGGATACGCCTGTGCGCCAGCAGGATGGATGAATGGCTAAATCCTTTCCCGCATACGAAGCAGGTGAACAGCCTCTCCCTGGTGTGAATGTGCCGGTTTGTCTGCAGGTCAGAGGAGTTAATGGATCCCTTCCCACACTCGGACCAAGTGAATGACCTCTCCCCGGTGTGAACCAGCTGGTGGGTCACCAGGGTGGATAAATGAAAAAACGCCTTCCTGCACATGGAGCAGGAGAACAGTCTCTCCCTGGTGTGAACCCGAAGGTGCATAAGCAGGGCAGACAAATTAATGAATACCTTCATGCAGACAGAGCAGGAGGATGGTCTCTTCCCTCGTATGGACCTATTAGTGGATCAGCAAGGCAGATGACTGGGTGAATCCGTTCATGCACTTAGAGCAGGCGAACGGCCTCTCTCTGGTGTGAGCCGGCTGGTGGGTCACCAGGGTGATAAATAAATGAACTCCTTCCCACACAAAGCAGATGAAAGACCTCTTCCTCGTGAAACTCTGCCGGTGGATCACCATTTTAGATAAATGAATGAAGCCCTTGCTGCACATGGAGCAGGCGAACGGCCGCTCCCCGGTGTGACCGTGGCAAAGACGTTCAAGCAAAGATGGAATTTTGAATTCCTTCCCACAGTCCTCACATTT
The DNA here is from genome assembly GCF_004010195.1 of Chiloscyllium plagiosum. NCBI lineage: Eukaryota > Metazoa > Chordata > Chondrichthyes > Orectolobiformes > Hemiscylliidae > Chiloscyllium > Chiloscyllium plagiosum. The sequence continues at coordinate 921 of NW_025199032.1, forward strand.
CCACGGTTTCACTATGATGTGGGAATCCATGTCTCTGTCCAGCTTCAACAACTGTTTGAAGGATCACTCACACATGGAACGTGTTAAATCTCTTGCCACTGCCATTCATCAGGCTTACTTTCCAATTAAGAAGATCATGCAAGTCCTGCTGTGGCCTTAACTTCATTTGCTACCTGTACTCAATAACTTTTCATTCCCTGTCTCTCAAAATTCAGTTTAATTCAGCCTTGAATACATTCAAAGAGCCAGTCTCTATTACTCTCTGTGTGGGAGCATTGCAATAAAGAAGAGAGAATAAATTCCTCATTCTGCCTGATATGGGAAAGCCCTTATTTATAATCTGCGTCATTGAGTTCTAGATTCTCTGACAAGGAAGCATTTTATCGGCATCTACACTGACAAGCTTCCCCCCCTCCCCCCAGAAAGTGCCGTACTCACATGTTGGACAATGGAAGGAAGTTGCCGTCTGGAGTGAAGCTCTATCTTCATTCAGTTTCAGTGTAAAACTCCCTCCTCTAGGCAACATCGAGGAGCAACGCAATGTCTCCCCTTTTCCATTCTTCATCTTGGGAGGGAGAGATGGGGGAAAACTGTTCACTTATGGCAACTGCAGTGAATCTAGGGAGGGACAAGACTCTGCAAAGGTGCTCAGATGCTCTCTGTCCCTCTTAAATGTATTTTCACTTTTTTTCCTTAATTTGACACATTCATTTGAATACAGTTTGCATCCGAGAAATGGATTGCTTCTTTCCTCAGGTACACAATTAAAAGTGTAGTTTCTCATGGAACTGAGCAGAATTTAAGGGATTAGCACATTGATATAAAAATACATATGTGTTGCTTCATTTTGTGTATATCTAATATTATTCACTGTTGTAAAACTTTCATGGCTAATATGTTTCACCTTCTAATAACATTCTATATTTGTTGTCATCTTTTTCATTTAATAGGATAGAAGGAAGTCATTCAGCAACTTAAATGGCTTTCTTTTCTCAAGCAGCCTTGATATTTCATTTTCATGTCCTTGATTCAGCTCCATTTGCAGCATCTTTGACAGCATCTTGTTCCAGGTCATCGTGTATGGAGGAAAGCTTCACTGAAGTGATTCTTAAGGCTGGCTGCATGACAGTTTTCAGGTTTTGGTGTCCTGGATAACATGTGATCAGAAGGCATCGGGCAGTTTGCAAGAATTTGGTGTCTATGCTATTTTCATTTAACTGTACACTTACTTTGTTAATTTTTCTGAAGGATATCAAGTGGAAGACATGCAGAAATAAATCTGAAATCAAATGTAATATCAACTGCTGACAGAGCCACTTGATTTATTAGAACTTCAATATCAGCAGTCATTTAAATCAAGAATAAATGTTTGTTTCTGTGTGCTTCAGAGATCTTGGACACTGGTGTGGCAGGAAGAACATAGC
>NW_025199032.1:2412-3850 GCF_004010195.1 Chiloscyllium plagiosum
CTGAAAAGCGCTTTACCGAATTACTCAGCTTGGGGTATCAACATCACACCACTAGAGACTGTGTACCTGTTCTGTTTGCTATTGCAGCTGGCCGGCAAACCCAGAACAACGCCAGGAGAACTCAAGCTCAAACATGAAAAACAAACTATGGAAATGTGGGGACGCTAGGAAAGGATTCCCTTCCCTTCACCTGCTCTGTGTGCGGGTAGAGATTCATTGATTCTTCCACCCAACTGACGCACCAGGGGATTCATACCAGAGAGAGGCTGTTCACCTGCCCTGTGTGCGGGAAAGGCTTCAGTCAGGTGTGCAACCTGTGAACAGTCCAGCAGGTCCACTTGGGGGGAGAGGGCAATCACAGCCCTGCGTGTGGGAGGTGGTTTGCTCAGTTAGCTGCTCTGCTGATCCACCAGCAGGTCCACACTAAGGACAGGCCATTCACCTGCTTTCAGTGTGGGAAAGAGTTCATTGACTCCTCCTACTTGCGCAAGCACTGGTGAGTTCATGTGCCATCGCAGAGGGATTGAAGTAGCGACAGTCTCGTGCTATTATTGGCTGGATGATTAACCCAGTTCTGGGAACTCCCAGGTTCGAATCCCGCCGTGGCACATGGTGGAATTTTAATCCGGTCAGAGGTCTGAAGCTCAGAATCTAACGATGAAATCATTTTCGGGGGGGAAAGGCCATCTGATTCACTAATGTCTTTTATCGGGAAGGTAAATGTCATCCTTTACCTGGTCTGCCCCACACATGACTCCAGACCCGCAGCAGTGAGTTTGACTTTTGACAGTCCTCGCTCCCGCCGGGCAAGAAATGCTGGTCTAACCAGTGACGCCCTAATCCCACAGAGTCATGGGGTTGTACAGCACTGAAACAGATCCTTCGGTCCAACTCGTCCGTACTGACCAGATATCCGAACCCAATCAAGTCCCATTTGCGAGAATTTGGCCGCGGAAAATTTCCAAAAGGCTTAACGACTTGTGCTCCTCGGTGTCAGCAAGCACTGCGCATGTGCATTTATGTCAGCAAAGTATCGCGCATGCGCATAGCTCTCTGCGGAAGCGCCGCGCGACTATCTTTTACGGACCAATGGAGAACACTGGAGGACCGGAAAGAGTCTGGTCCTCCTGTCAATTAGAGCCCCGCTATTGTCTCGATGTGGAAGTTGGACGATGAGATTCTGAGGGTAAAAACAATGACACCAGATGCTGGAAACCAGATTTTGGATTAGTAGTGCTGGAAGAGCACAGCAGTTCAGGCAGCATCCGAGAAGCAGCAAAATCGTCGTCTCGGGCAAAAGCCCTTAGTCAGGAATAAAGGCAGAGAGCCTGAAGGGTGGAGAGATAAGCTAGAGGAGGGTGGGGTGGGTAGAAAGTAGCATAGAGTACAATAGGTGAGTGGGGGAGGGGATGAAGGTGATAGGACAGGGAGGAGAGGG
>NW_025199032.1:4906-5866 GCF_004010195.1 Chiloscyllium plagiosum
CCACTCACCTATTGTACTCTATGCTACTTTCTCCCCATCCCCACCCTCCTCTAGCTTATCTCTCCACGCTTCAGGCTCTCTGCCTTTATTCCTGATGAAGGGCTTTGCCTGGAGCGTCGATTTTGCTGCTTCTCGGATGCTGCCTGAAATGCTGTGCTCTTCCAGCACCACTAATCCAAAATTACGAGATTCTGAACTTGTTGGTGTTGCTTCTATTTCTGAATGAAAATTGAGCTTTACCCCAGACTGCAACTTCCTTCCTCTATCGAACATCTATGAGTACAGCAATCTCTTTTCTCACCCCTTTTTATACTTTTTTTCATTCTGGGCTTTAGTTGTTTATTTGCAGCAACTGCATGGAAAGGTAGTGAATCCAGGGAGGGGGCAGATTCTGGAAAATTTGGTACAAGTCAGTGTCTCAATCGGCAAACACGTGCCAAATGCAGTACCACAATGAGAAGTTATACACTTTGCATTGAAAAAAGGATAGAAAGTGAGGGAAGAGAGGAGTGGGAGTTGTATTTTTGATAAGGTATAGTATTCCTGCTGTAGTCTGGAAGGATATTCCTGGGAGTACATCCAGGAAGGTGATTTGGGTGAAGCCTGGCGATTAAAAAAGGTATGATCACCTTGGGATTGTATTATAGACCATGTAATAGTCAGCAGGAACTGCAAGAAGTATCTGCAAGAATACTAGGGTGGCTATGGTAGGGAATTTTAACTTTCCAAACGTAGACTGGGACTGCTATTGTGTAAAGGGTTTAGATGGAGCAAGTATTGTTACAAAGGAATTTAAGGGGCAACTTTTTCACGCAGAAGGTGGTGTATACAAGGAAAGAGATGGCAGAGGAAGTGGTGGATGCTGGTCCAATTATGACATTTAAAAGACATCTGGATGAGTCTGTGAATAGGAAGGGTTGATAGCGATGTGGGCCCAATGCTGACCAAATGGGATTAGAT
>NW_025199033.1:0-5867 GCF_004010195.1 Chiloscyllium plagiosum
CGTCAGATAGTCTGTACTGAGGGTGAAGGGGATAAACAATCAGTCAGCCCAATTGCCGAAGAACATGGCCTTGCTCCTGCTTAGATTTACCTTGGCTCCCAAGCCAATTTCGAACTCATTGCAGATGCTCATGAGTCTGTGCACTGACAGCAGGTCCAACAAGAAACGGCAACATCATCGATGTACAGAGAGGCTTTAACCACTACTAGCACCCTCTTAGACTCACATCCTTCCTGATGGACTCTGCAAAATAACCTCTATACAACACATAAACAAGGCAGGAGAGAGAAGGCAGCCCTGCCTTATGGATCTGATCGGGACGATTTCTGATTCCCAACCATTGTTTGAGACTGCACTAACGATGTTGGGATAGAGCAGTTGGATCCAATTGCAAATTCCTTCCCTGAAGTCCACATTAGAGAGCATGTCCCTCATATAGGTGTGTGATATCCTTTCAAAGGCCATCTCCCAATCCAGGCTGATGAGACAGGTGCCCACCCCACTCTTCTGCATTTGGGCGATCGTGTCTTTGAGGAATGTGAGGCTCTCAAGATCTTCCAGCCCAGTAGAGCACAGATTTGGTCAGGGTAAATCATCAATCCCAGAGCAGACCTGACCCAAGTGGTAATGACCTTAGACATCATTCAACTGTGAAAGTGGTTGCCAATTTCTCATTACCTCCCTCTCCCCCTTCCACTTGAGGATGAGTATGATGAGACCTTTCCTCATGGATACATACATGCTTCCTGCCAGAAGCATACTGTCATTCATGTCCAGCAGGTCCTGGCCAAACAAGTGCCACAAAAACTGAATTCAACTCAGCCAGTAAGCTGTCACTTCCAGGAGTTTTATTCTTTTCTAAGGACCCAAGGACCTTGGTCAGCTCATCCAGAGATAATTGTTGGTCCAACCTTTCCCATGTGCTGTCATCTAAGACCTCTGTGATAGAGACAGGAATGTCTGGGAAGCCATGCTGTCTGTGGGTTTCGTGTCATACAGTATAGCATAAAAGGATTGGCTACTCCTCGGGATGTCAGACTGAGATGATGTTACTGAGCTACTTAAAGCTGGGATAAGGAAACTTTTTTTCTCTCAGAGCGTTCAAAGTCTTTGGAATCGCCTTCTTCAAAGGCAAATATTTAAATATCTCTAAGGCAAAATAGATGTTTCTTGATTACCAAGGGGGATGAAAGATTAATGGGGATATGTAGAAGAGCAGAGTTGAAGTTAAAAGCAGATCAGCCATGTTCTTTCTAAAAGCCAGACCAGGCTCAAAAAGCTTTGTTCTTGTAGTCGTACAGACGTTGATTTGATGTCACAGTTGGCTATTGATCAGCTGGGAGATAAAATCAAAAACTGTATGAGTGTTGGTAGGTCTGTACTGCAGATAAGTAGTAATGTCTGAATTTATCTCACTTTGAAAGTAGTCAATTGTGAGGAATTAGTTTTACCAGTCTGGGCACCAAACTGAACAATTTGTGTCACAGAAAACAAATACGATAAACAGGAAATGTGCATATATTGAGCTCAACACAGGAGGCATGCATTCTTATTAACTTTTAAATAACATTGCAACAGAAAATCTCATTGTAAAATTACTGATGCATTAATCTTACATTTTTTTTCCAAATCCTATTTGCATCAAGACTTGTTGGGTCTTCCATCACAAACGCTAGCAAGTTTTCTCATCCTATCTTACCAAGCTAACCTCAGTAATCACTTACCAGGCCCCTGTGGTGTTTCTGCTCCATTTCAGCATTCATCATTGACCCTCAGCAAGTATCAGTCATAATCATACATTATAGAAACTGACTCTTCAGGCCAACCTGTCCATACCAACCATAATCCCCAAATGTACTTGGCCCATGCCCCTTCTACCATTTCTTATTCATGTACTTATCCAAATGTCTTTTAAATGTTGTAAGTGTAACTGCATCCACCACGTCCTCTGAAAGTTCATTCTACACATGAGCAAAATACAAATTATCCCCATGTCATTTTTAAATCTTTGTCCTCTCACCTTAAAAATATGCTCCCTAGGTCTTGAAATCCCCCACCTTCGGGGTAAAAGTAACTTGCCATTCACTTTGTCTATACCTCTCATTATTTTATAAACCTTTATCAGGTCACCTCTCAACTTCCTACACTCCAGTGAAAAAAGTCCCAGCCTCTCTCAGAACTCAAAGTCTCCATTCCTGCATATTCCTGGTAAATCTCTTCTGAACCCTCTTCAACTTAATATCCTCCTAATAACAGGGCCACCAGAACTGGACACTACTCCAGAAGAGGCCTCACCAAAATCCTATACAACCTCAACATAACGTCCCAACTCCTATACACAACAATCTGAGCAATGAAGGCAAACATGCTAAAAACCTTCTTAGGAACCCTATTCATATGTGATGTAAACTTCAAAGAACTATGTACCTGAACCTCTAGGTCTCTGTTCTACAACAATATCCAAGGCCTTCTTTTAATTGTGAAAGTCTTGTCTTTGTTTCTTTTACCAAAATGTAATGTCTCACATTTATCCAAATTAAACTCCATTTGCCATTCCTCAGCCCATTGGTCCAATTGATCAAGATATCTTTGTAATCTTAGATAAACTTCTTCACGGACCACTACACAACAATCTTGGTGTCATGTGCAAAGTTATTGACCATGCTTTCTACTTTCTGACCTAAATCATTTATACAACCGACAAACAAAGTGAACCCAACACCAATCCCTGTGAAACACCGCTAGTCACAGGCTTCCAGTCCGAAAAACAACCCTCCAGCATCATTCTTTGTCTCCTGTGATTAAGGCAATTTTGTATCCAATAGGCAAGTCCTTACACTGGCATCCCTTAAACTTGTGCCATTTTGGAAAGGCTGCTATGTAGCTGGACAAGCATTGGCAAATGTATCCTTGCCCCTCACCAGTAATGTAAAGGCTCAGCAGCTACAATGATACACTGCTCATGGCACATAACAGTCATGACTGAAGCACCCTCAGTCATAAAATCACATTCTCACCATGGTCACTGTTTAACCATGGAGGGTTTGAGTCATAAAACTAGGCTGGGATTTTTTTGATGGGCATAGATAAGGTGAATAGCAAGGATCTTTTTCCTAGGATGGGAGAATTCAAAACTAGGGGGCATATTTTTAAGGTGAGAGGAGGAAGTTTTGAAAAGGACATGAGGGGAGACGTTTTTTACACAGAGGATGGGCATAGATAAGGTGAATAGCAAGGATCCCCTTCACCCTCAGTACAGACTATCTGACGGTGCTGGGAATATGGGTCAGAGTCAAGTGCAAAAACCTGGGAGGAGTGTATTGCCAAGGTGAGGCAGAAACTGGGCATTTGGGAGCACTGCAGGTAAAACCTGGTCATCAGGTGTGAGGTAGACCTCTCTGTTGCAGCATGTGGCACAGGTCTAGCCCATTCCCAAAACTTGTGCCATTGCAGTCACCTGAGCCATTTCCACGTCTTCTGGAGGTCTAAGATGGACCGTGTCCACAGGGACGTTGTGGACATAGTTCTGGATAATGGTGGGGGAAAGAACATACCAAACACACCCTCATCCTGATGGCCACCTTTAGGTGCAGCTGCATCAAGACCTCAGTACGCAAAGATCAAGTGTCACTGTGTACTAAGGTTCTTCTTGTCCTGGGGGCTGCCACAGAACACCTCCAGTAGTCGGACTATTCCGTATCACCTGTTCTTCGTTGAGAAATTTGCAATGGAAAACATCTTTAATGACAAGTCCATCAGTAAATGGTCAGCACATAGTGTCCTTGAGACCCTGCAGGAAAAGAAGAGGGTGGATCCTGTCGGATGGTTCCCTGAGCAGACTGTCAAGGTCATTTGGCAGGATGCTGCATCGCCAGAGCTTTCCAACAAGTACTCAGACATCACTTGGCTGGAGGTAAGAAGCGCACTATCTTCATGTATGCCTGGAATCTCTCTGCTGTCGCACACTGCCCTGCGGGGGTGGGGGTAAGAAGGTCTGGAGAGAGGTGAGGTAGTTCTTGCTGAGGTTCAGTCCGAGCAGCTCTGTAGTGCAGCACTCTTTGCTCTATGGTCTGTTTCCGGGCACACACACTAAGACAACATCAACTGAGCATGGAGGACCACTGGTTTGGTGAAAGACGCTCTTTGGTTTACCTAAAACTTGCTGATTTTCTAGTGTAAGGAGTTGACTTCAACTGAAAGTTGTAGACTGGTACATTCCAAGGTCCAGGACTACGTGCTGAGGGGTGCGCTAAAACTTGGGGCAGCCACTGCCAAGGCACAGTGGGTCTTTCAACCAAAGTACAATGGGGTCTGTTCAATGATCTGACACTGTCAGTGCCTTAAACATATGTAAATTGTATTTTGCAGAGCAAAACATGCCTTGGGGTTTGTTTGTTGGAAATGTCAGGAAAATCAAACTCCAACCTTTGTTTCTCCACATGCAAAGACTGTACAGAACCAAAAGCTTTAGTGTCTCAAATTCTGTGAAATGATCATCCCTTATTTTTAAACTATAAGCTCAAGCCCTTGATTCTCTCACAAGAGGAAACATTCTTTCCACTTCCAACCAGTAAAGTTCCCTCAGGACCTTGTGTTTCAATTAAGTCAGAGGATACAGGCCTAGCTTTTCCTCAGAAGGCAATCTGCTCATTCTGGGGAATTATCTAGTCAACTGTCTCCTCTGTTTCCAATACATTATCATCCTTTTGTTAAGTACAGTAGCCATTACTGTATGCAGTACTCTACATGTGACCTAACCAATGCCCTACATACTTGAAGCATAGCCTCCCTCCTCTTGCACTCGATTCCCCATGCAATAAATATAACATTTCATTCATCTGGAAAAATCAGACCTCATGTCCTCAGCATCTCTCTTCTTCATTCCTCTTCATAGATTCTTCATTCCTCTTCGAAGAGGCACAAGGCCTCGTTATCCCTAACCTCAGATGCCTCAAACCTCAGATACTCCTGGAACCTCTACATCTATTTAATCATTTAGTACCTCCAGACCCTCTCTCATTGTTATTTGAATCAAAAGTGCATGATTTTGTTCTATCCCAAACCCAGACTGGTGTATTTCTTTGTAATTTTTCCAATCTGGCTCAATCCTACTGCTATGCTTTATTTGCTTGCAGCTTTGGGATAAGAAGAGACAGCAAGTAAGAGATGTATCATGACTGTTGTATGTTATGCCTCTGAAATACACAGAGACAACACACCAGCTTTCAAGTGCATATCAAGAGTGTATTCAATGCTTTGAAATGTCTACTCTGTCTTGCCTACAGAAACTTGCCTCAGCTTAATTTGTCTTTGAAAGTCATCTCACCCAGGTCTAATTAATCAGACAGTGAGCAGTTCACAGACATACACATTTAAACATTGAACAATCGAACATAGCATCTACCCCCTTTAAATACTTGAAACCATGTTTTAAACTAAAGCATCATTACCTATAAGCATTAGCACACCAAGTTATTCCCTAGGGTTTGGCTTGCACATTACCTCTAAGCTCAGAAACTGTGTTTGAGATATGGAGGTCTCTGATATTACAGAATTACATACTTGAGGTTGTGGCTCTGTCTGATCAGTTTGAAGAGGTGGCTGATCAACATTTCATCAGAAAAGGATTGCATCCACATAATCACTGTCCTTGAAATATCACTGTCACTTGTTATAAGTTCCACGCTTTGTTATTATTTAACAGGAGAAAGTGAGGACTGCAGATACTGGAGACCAGAATTGAAAAGTGTGGCACTGGAAAAGCACAGCAAGTCAGTCAATGTTTCAGGCATAAGCCCTTCATCAGGAATGTGGGAGGGAAGGGGAAGGGGACTCAAAGCTAAATAGCAGGGTGGGGTGGCAGTGGG
>NW_025199034.1:0-5867 GCF_004010195.1 Chiloscyllium plagiosum
TAAAGCCTGCTTTACCTTTCACTTGTTGCTAATACTTTTCTCAACCCCATTTTCCTGCTTTCACCCCAGAACCCTTGATGTCATCAAAACTGAAGAACCTTTCCATCTCAGTCTTGAATGAAGTCAATAACTTCGCCTCCGAATAATTCTGTGCCAATACATTCCATAGATTCACCACCCTCTGACTGAAGAAGTTTCTCCTTATCTCCATTCTAAAAAGTTCTTCCATTTGCTCTAAGACTATGCTCTAGTGACGTAGTCTGTCCTACGAATGGGAGCATCTTCCCAACACCAACTCTGGCTAGGCCATTCAGTATTCAGTGTATTTCAATTCCATTACGCTTCACTCTACTAAACTACATGGATCATAAACCCAGAGACCTCAAACGTTTCTCAAATGTGCAGCTTTTCGTTTCTGGCACTACTGTTGTGAAACCCCTCTGAATATGCTCGAGGACTAGCACTTCTTTCCTGAGATTTGGGACGCAAAACTGTGCACAATACTCCAAATGTGGTCAAAACAGAACCTTATAAATCCTCAGAAGTACAGACTATCTTTTATATTCAAGTCTTCTCAAAACAAATGCAAACAATGCATTTACTTTCCTAAATATTGACACAACCTTCAAATTTACATTGACAGAATCCTGGACTGGAACTCTCAAGTCTTATTATCCTTCAAACTTCCGAATTTTCTCCCTGTTTAGAAAATGGTCCATGCCTCTACTCTTCCACTTCTTTACCCACGCTCCAAAACTATCCAATTAATTCTGCAGCTTCCCTGCCTCTTCAATGCGACCTGTCCCTAACCTATCTTTGTAAAGTAAGCAAAATTAGCCAGAATGTCATCAGTTCCTTCATCTAGATTGTTAATGTAGAAAGTGAAATGTTGTGGTCCATACACTGAGCCTTGCGGAACATCACTTGTCACTGTCGGCCATCCTGAGAAAGACCCTTTGATCGCCACTCTCTGCCTTCTGCCAGACAGCTAAGCTTTTATTCATGCTAGTAACTTACCTCTAGCTCCATGGACCCACATCTTCCACAGAAGCCTTCTGTGCAGCATCTTGTAAAAAGCCTTCTTGAAGTCCAGGCAATCAACATCTACTGGCTCTCCTTGGTAAAACCTGCTCAATAATTCTTCAAATAATTCTATAGATTTTTCAGGCATGACCTTCCCTTGATGCAACAATGCTGACGTTGCCTAACTTACCATAAACGTCCCAGTAAACAGAAATCTCATCCTTCACAATGGATTCCAGGGTTTTAACACACGGCCGAGATTAGGCTAATGAGTCAAAAATTTTCCGTCTCCTGCCTTACTCCCTTTTTAAACAGGGGCACCATGATGGCAATTCCCCAGTCCTCTGGGACGGTCCCTGATGTAGCGATTCCTGAAATATCACCATCAAAGCTTCCATCTCCTCAGTTTAATACCTTGGAACTCTGGGGTGTAGTCCATCTGGTTCAGGTTATTTATCAATTTTCGATCGATTTTCACGCCATTCAGTGTTTCTGGCATCTTCCCCTTCGTGATTGACACCAAATTCAGCTTTGACCCTTCCCTCAATTGTCGAGAAAGTGTACACCAGCAAACAGAAATCCATGGCTGCAGAACATGCACCGACTGCCGGGGATGAGGTACTCTGTTTAGATCAAGCAACTTTTTGCCTGTCAGGGTTTCTCCCTTGTTCTGTAAGCATGCATTCTTCTGCCTCCCAGCATGCCCACAGCGTGGTTTAACAAGACCTGACAATCCCTTGCGAGAGCAGCTGGCACAGACACAGAACCAGGCTGTTGGTTTACTCTTAAGTTGTCCTCAGTCAGAGGCATGTCTACCTTGTTATACATCAGGGCGTCACATTTTTCTACATCCATATAATATAGCAGCACTGAACAAGCCAAATACACTGCATCTGTAACAAGCACTCAGATATATGTAAAACTCTTTAGGGAGCAGAACGCAGTGAAATCCAATGGGCATTGCCGTTCGTGGGCTGGAGTTTTCCACCGTGGTTTCTATCGCATTGTCATTTCTTTGATCATTTTGAATGATTCCTTGAAATATTTTTTCATTTCCAATTTTCAGTTAGGGATTTCAATCCCTTTATTCAATCTTATGCATGTTTCAAGCCCGTATAATTGGTTATGTTTCAGTTTTGGTTTGTTATTTGTGTTTGGAATGGGGCTGAAAATGTGTTGCTGGAAAAGCGCAGCAGGTCAGGCAGCATCAAAAGAACAGGAGAATCGACGTTTCGGGCAGAAGAACGTCGATTCTCCTGTTCCTTGGATGCTGCCTGACCTGCTTCGCTTTTCCAGCAACACATTTTCAGTTCTGATCTCCAGCATCTGCAGTCTTCACTTTCTCCACCTGTGTTTGGAATGGGCACAATCAGACGTCATCTTACCTTTAAATTACATGTTATGAACGTTTTCCATTGGTGATTTTTTGCACTAACAATTCCCATTCACTCAGATTCATTAAATAATACAGGAGCAAAGCCTAGTGCATCAGTGGTTATCACTGTTAAGTCCAAATGCCAGGAACCCCAGTTCGATACTGGGTATGTGGATGGTTTGTGCATTCTCTGCATAACTTTCTTTCAGATGACCTGGCTTCCTCCCACAGTTGCAAGATGTGCAGTTTAGGTGAATTGGTCATGATCTGAGTTTCGGACCTGGCCAGACACCTCAAAACCTTTTACGAAGCTAGCACGGAGCCAAACTTCGCATTTCTTTTCAGCAACTGTGCAGTGTACAGTCCAGGAGGGAATCAGTTGGGGAAACGACTGAAAGTTGTGCATCGAGCACAAAGACTAAAAAGCAAAATAATGAACATTTTTTTTCCGGCCCGCAATCCGAACCAGCTTTTCGATCTTAATCATGTTGAAGTAAATTTCTTGCAACAATCCCCTTTTAAAAAGACGCTTGGCACTAAACGTAAAATGAAACACAAGTTCCTTTAGAAATGAAAACGGAGAGAGAGGGGAGGGGAAAGAGGGAGCCAGAGAGAGAAGGTCCAGCAGCCTTTCTTCTCTCACACACACAAACACACACACACACACTTCCATTAAAGCCAAACTAACGAATAGCTGAGCTTGGAGAACTGCGCACACCACGTGCATTATTCAATTGTTTTTTTTTATCTGAACGTCTTGTGCATGAAGTAATATCTGTCAACTGCAAACAATATGGCACGAAAATCCATCGAACCTCAGACGTTTCTGAACCTGTGTCGCTTCCAACTACTCTGTAATAAACCTAAGGTCAAACTTGTTAAAGGAACAACTTCGTCACAACACTCCCTTTGCAAAAATGAACAGTCCATATGCAAAGCGGGCTTTCCTTCAAACCATCTTTAAAACAGTCTGTTATCTAAAACACACTTACACATTACATTAATGGTAAACATGCAAACAAGGACAGATACATTCCGTTTCGGTGTGTTATACTCCTGACATCGAACGCCTCGATTTCTCGTTGGTGTCTCGAAAATGCGTCAGCAATCACGTTTTCTCATCCTTACCCATATACAGTGTTCAGATTGAATGACTGTAACGAAAAGCTCCATGTAAACTGTCTTGCACTTTTGTCGTTACAGTTGTCCACAAATTTCAATGGATTTTGATCAATGTATATGTCTCTCTCAGTTGCGTTACTAGTAATATAAACACTGAAATGTTGTCATGACAACACAAGCTCAAAGTCGCCTTTTTAACAGACGAATATTTCTATTGATAAATGCTCAACCTCCTGCAGAAATATCTGATAGATATTTCTGCAGGAACACAGCACCGAGACCCACATCACTTAAATTAAGAGTCAACTTGAGTGGCTTTGTAAAATTACGAGTGCATAATACTGGGGCAGTGGTTAAAACAGTTTTCAGGCTGTCTATGTCGTCTGGAATATTTTTATCCAATATAACATCTTCCCTTTTTTTTCATAATTCAGTGAGTGATGCAAACACACTGCTAAAATCGGATACAAACTTCCATTAAAATCCACTCAGTCCCCGGAACCATCCCATTGCTCATTTTGTCCATGGTATCGGACACTCCCCAATAACATTTGCATTTTCATCCGGTAAAGCCATTGGTCACTGTCCAATAACATGGCCAAGGAAGATCCCTTGTGCAATGGCAAATTCATGTTTGGCTTCGTTTAGCACCAAGCCTGCCTTCTGAAGTTGATTGAACAAGTCAGATAACTATTGTAAATGTTGCGTCCATGTGTGACTAAGTCTCATCAGGCCATCTATACAAATGACAGAGTTGGATAATCTGGCAATGACTCCAACGGATTAATCTCTGAAATGTTGATAGCGCATTTTTCATGCAATGTGGCATGACTGATAGAGTCCACTCGCCGTTAGGAAAACCGAAATTGCATTTGCTGTTTCTGACAACGGTACTTTGGATATCATCTGAGCAAGCCCAACTTAGAAGTACAGGTTATTTGTCCCACCTTGTCAACGAGGTCTTCAAAACACGAATCGGATATGCATCAGTCTTTGTTACTGCCTTCAATATGCGATAGTCCACACAAAACCAATGGGTACCAACTGGTTTTGGCAACATTTCTATGGTTGAGCTCCAGTCAATACAACTCACTTGGATTATAATGTCTTGGACGATGCATTCAATCTCCATTTGAACTTGTGCCAACTTTAGAGGGTTATGCCTTTAAGGATATTACTTAACCACAAGTGGATCTCCTGTGTCTACATCATGCACAAACTGGTTAATCTTCACCCACTTATTTCCACTTATCTCGCCATGTGATGTTAATAACTCTTTGTGGTCATTTCGATTTTATTCTGGAAGGTAACTCAATAATTTAACCCTAATTTTGACAACATCCTCATTGTCAAATTTAATTCGAGGAATGTCCATTTCGGAATTTTCTGTACTTGGGTCTTCCTCTGTGTTATAATCAATAACACAGTCTCCTCTTGCTTTCCTTTCCTGTCCAAATACGTTTTAAGAATATTCACATGACACGCTCTGTGAGGCTTTGTTCCTTCTGAGGTCCCTATCAAGTCGTTCACGTCACTCAATTTTCTTCAGAATTGATACTATCCCCAACACCTTGCTTTCAAAACATCAACAATCATTGGAAGGAACACTAATATGTTATTCCCGACAACAAATATGACAATTTTCGATTTCCTGCATCATTGTATGTTGCTACGCTTTTAAATGCTGTATAGCCAACACACCAGCAGTATTGAATTATTGCCAAAAAATTGCCCCATAGTCTAAATATGTAGTCTCTGAATTCTGACTTAAAAATTTCTTCTTCACCATTTTCAACAGTCCTCCCACTTCGTGTCCAAAAAGCAATTCGAAAGGACGATATTTCGTCAATTCATTGGGTGCATCCCTGATCGCAAAAAGGACAAATGGAATTCTCGAATCTCAGTCATCTGAATAGCCTTGACGAGAAGCCTCAACATGGTCTTTAACGTCTGACGCCACCTTTCTCGCGCTCCCTGCGATTCGAGACTGTATTCAGTGGATTTGCATTGTTTGAATACTGAGTTGTCTAAAACTACCTCGAATAATTTAATTTGAAGTTTGAACTTTGACCTGATTGAATCTCTGTCGGCAGTCCGTATCGAGTGAAAAATCCTTTCAGTTGTAATATTGCCAAATGGGGCGGCTTCTCGAAATCTATTCGATACATCAATTACTATTAATGATTTCCACTTTTCGTTTGAGGCGGGGGACCTCCGCAATCAAACAAGACTGTTGTAATAGGTTTCTGAAGTTCCTGAATGGGTCCTTTCAGTTGTAATATTGCCAAATGGGGCGGCTTCTCGAAATATATTTGATACATCAATTACTGTTAATGATTTCCACTTT
>NW_025199035.1:0-5868 GCF_004010195.1 Chiloscyllium plagiosum
CTGGGCACTACGGGACAATTTCTCCACGGCCAACTAACCCTAACCTGCACATCCCAGGGCACTACGGGACGATTTCCCCACGGACAATCCACCCTAACCTGCACATCCCAGGGCACTACGGGACAATTTCTCCACGGCCAACCAACCCACACCTGCACATCCCTGGACACTACGGGACAATTTCCCACGGCCAACCCACCCTAACCAGCACATCCCTGGGCACTACAAGACAATTTCACCACGGCCCACCCACCCTAACCTGCACAATCCTGGGCACTACAAGACAATTTCTCCACGGCCAACCCACCCAAACCTGCACATCCCAGGGCACTACGGGACAATTTCCCCACGGCCAATCCCACCCTAACCTGTACATCCCTGGGCACTACGGGACAATTTCCCCACGGCCAACCCACCCTAACCTGCACATCCCTGGGTACTACGGGACAATTTCCCCACGGCCAATCCACCCGAACCTGTACGTACCTGGGCACTACGGGACAATTTCCCCACGGCCAATCTACCCTGACCCCCACATCCCTGGGCACTACGGGACAATTTCCCACGGCCAATCCACCCTAACCTGCACATCCCTGGGCACTACGGGACAATTTCCCCACGGCCAACCCACCCTAACCTGCACATCCCTCGCCACTACGGTACAATTTCCCCACGGCCAACCCACCCTAACCTGCACATCCCTGGGCACTACGGGACAATTTCCCCACGGCGAACCCACCCTAACCTGCACATCCCTGGGCACTACGGGACAATTTCCCCACGGCCAACCCACCATAACCTGCATATCCCTGGGCACTACGGGACAATTTCCCACGGCCAACCCACCCTAACCTCCACATCCCTGGGCACGACGGGACAATTTCCCCACGGCCAATCCACCCTAACCTGCACATCCCTGGGCACTCCGGGACAATTTCCCCACGGCCAATCCCACCCTAAACTGCACAACCCTGGACACTACGGGACAATTCCCCACGACCAACCCACCCTAACCTGCACATCCCTGGGCACTACGGGACAATTTCTCCACGGCCAACCCACCCAAACCTGCACATCCCTGGGCACTACGGGACAATTTCTCCACGGCCATACTATAGGAAGGATGTGGAGGCACTGGAACGGGTGCAGAGGAGGTTTACCAGGATGTTGCCTGGTATGGTAGGAAGATCGTATGAGGAAAGGCTGAGGCACTTGGGGCTGTTTTCATTGGAGAAAAGAAGGTTTAGGGGTGACTTGATAGAGGTGTACAAGATGATTAGGAGTTTAGATAGGGTTGACCATGAGAACCTTTTTCCACGTATGGAGTCAGCTATTACGAGGGGGCATAGCTTTAAATTAAGGGGTGGTAGGTATAGGACAGATGTTAGGGGTAGATTCTTTACTCAGCGAGTCGTGAGTTCATGGAATGCCCTGCCAGTAGCAGTGGTGGATTTTCCCTCTTTATGGGCATTTAAACGGGCATTGGATAGGCATATGGAGGATAGTGGGCTAGTGTAGGTTAGGTGGGCTTGGATCGGCGCAACATCGAGGGCCAAAGGGCCTGTACTGCGCTGTATTTTTCTATGTTCTATGTAACCCACCCTAACCTGCACATCCCAGGGCACAACGGGACAATTCCCCCACGGCCAATCCACCCTACACTGCACATTACTGGGCACTACGGGACAATTTCCCCACGGCCAATCCACACTAACCTACACATCTCTGGGCAATACGGGACAATTTCTCCACGGCCAACCCACCCAAACCTGTACATCCCTGGGCACTATGGGACAATTTGCCCACCGCCAACCCACTCTAACGTACACATCCCTGGGCACTACGGAACAATTTCCCCACGGCCAATCCACCCTAACCCGCACATCCCTGGGCACTACGGGACAATTTCCCCACGGCCAATCCCACCCTAACCTGCACATCCCTGGGTGCTACGGGACAATTTCCCACGGCCAATCCACCCAAACCTGCACATCCCTGGGCACTACGGGACAATTTCCCCCCGGCCGACCCACCCTAACCTGTACATCCCTGGGCACTACGGGACAATTTCCCCACGGCCAACCCACCCGAACCTGCACATCCCAGGGCACTACGGGACAATTTCCCACGGCCAATCCACCCTAACCTGCACATCCCTGGACAGTACGGGACAATTTCCCCACGGCCAACCCACCCTAACCAGAACATCCCTGGGCACTACGGGACAATTTTCCCACGGATATCCACACTAACCTGCATATCCCGGGACACTACGGGACAATTTCACCACGGCCAATCCACCCTAACCTGCACATCCCTGGACACTACGAGACAATATCCCCACGGCCAACCCACCCTAACCTCTACATCCCTGGGCACTACGGGACAATTTCCCCACAGCCAATCCATCCTAACCTGTACATCCCTGGACACTACGGGACAATTTCACCACGGCCAATCCACCCTAACCTGCACATCCCTGGACACTACGAGACAATTTCCCGCGACCAATCCACCCTAACCTGCACATCCCTGGGCACTACGGGACAATTTCCCATGGCCAATCCACCATAACCTGTACATCCCTGGGCACTACGGACAATTTCCCCACGGCCAATCCACCCTAACCTGCACATCCCTGGGCACTACGGGAAAATTACCCCACGGCCAATCCACTCAAACCTGCACATCCCTGGGCACTATGTGACATTTCCCACGGCTAATCCACCCTAACCTGCACATCCCTGGGCACTACGGGACAATTTCCCCAAGGCCAATCCACCCTAACCAGCATATCCCTTGGCACTACGGGACAATTTCCCCATGGCCAATCCACCTTTACCTGCACATCCAAGGGCACGACAAGACAATTTCCTAACGGCCAACCCACCCTAACCTGCACATCCCGGGACACTACGGGACAATTTCCCCACATCCAATCCACCCTAACCTGCACATCCCTGGGCACTGCGGGACAATTTCCCCATGGCCAACCCACCCTAACCTGCACATCCCTGGGCACTACGGTACAATTTCCCCACGGCCAATCCACCCTAACCTGCACATCCCTGGGCACTACGGGACAATTTCCCACGGCCAACACACCCAAACCTGCACATTCCTGGGCACTACGGGACAATTTCCCATGGCCAACCCACCCTAACCTGCACATCCCTGGACACTACGGGACAATTTCTCCACGGCCAACCCACCCAAACCTGTACATCCCTGGGCACTATGGGACAATTTCTCCACGGCCAACCCACCCAAACCTGCACATCCCTGGGCACTACGGGACAGTTTCCCGCGACCAATCCACCCTAACCTGCACATTCCTGGGCACTACGGGACAATTTCCCATGGCCAAACCACCATAACCTGCACATCCCTGGACACTACGGGACAGTTTCCCACGGCCAATCCACCCTAACCTGCACTTCCCTGGGCACTACGGGATAATTTCCCCACGGCCAATCCACCCAAACCTGCACATCCCTGGGCACTACGGGATAATTTCCCCACGGCCAATCCACCCTAACCTGCACATCCCTGGACACTACGGGACAATTTTCCCACGGCCAATCCACCCTAACCTGCACATCCCGGGACAATACGGGACAATTTCCCCACGGCCAATCCACCCTAACCTGCACATCTCTGGGCACTACGGGACAATTTCCCTACCGCCAATCCACCCTAACCTGCATATCCCTGGACACTACGGGACAATTTCCCCACGGCCAATCCACCCTAACCTGCACATCCCTGGACACTAGGGGACAATTTTCCCACGGCCAACCCACCCTAACCTGCACATCCCGGGACAATACGGGACAATTTCCCCACGGCCAATCCACCCTAACCTGCACATTTCTGGGCACTACGGGACAATTTCCCTACGGCCAATCCACCCTAACCTGCACATCCCTGGGCACTACGGGACAAATTTCCACGGCCAATCCACCCTAACCAGCACATCCCTGGGCTCTATGGCACAATTTCCCCACGGCCAACCCACGCTAACCTGCATATCCCTGGGCACTACGGGACAATTTCCCACGGCCAACCCACCCTAACCTGCACATCCCTGGACACTACGGGACAATTTCCCCATGGCCAATCCACCCTAACCTGCACATCCCTGGGCATTACGGGACAATTTCCCCACGGCCAACCCACCCTAACCTGCACACCCCTGGGCACTACGGGTCAATTTCTCCACGGCCAACCCACCCAAACCTGCACATCCCTAGGCACTACGGGACAATTTCTCCACGGCCAACACACCCAAACCTGCACATCCCAGGGCACTACGGGACAATTTCCTCACGGCCAATCCACCCTAACCTGCACATCCCTGGGCACTACATGACAATTTCCCACGGCCAATCCACCCTAACCTGCACATCCCTGGGCACTACGGGACAATTTCTCCACGGCCAACCCACCCGAACCTGCACATCCCAGGACACTACGGGACAATTTCTCCACGGCCAAACCACCCTAACCTGCACATCCCAGGGCACTACGGGACAATTTCTCCACGGCCAATCCACCCTAACCTGCACATCCCTGGGCACTATGGGACAATTTCCCCACGGCAAACCCACTCTAACGTACACATCCCTGGGCACTGCGGGACAATTTCCCACGGCCAATCCCACCCTAACCTGCACATCCCAGGGCACTACGGGACAATTTCTCCACGGCCAACCCACCCAAACCTGCACATCCCTGGGCACGATGGGACAATTTCCCCACGGCCAACCCACCCTAACCTCCACATCCCTGGGCACTATGGGACAATTTCCCCACGGCCAACACACCCTAACCCGCACATCCCTGTGCACTATGGGACAATTTCCCCACGGCCAATCCACCCTAACCTGCACATCCCTGGGCACTACGGGACAAATTCCCACGGCCGATCCACCCTAACCTGCACATCCCTGGGCACTACGGGACAATTTCCCCACGGCCAACCCACCCTAACCTGCATATCTCTGGGCACTACAGGACAATTTCCCCACGGTCAATCCACCCTAACCTGCACATCCCTGGGCACTACGGGACAATTTCTGCACGGCCAACCCACCCTAACCAGAACATCCCTGGGCACTACGGGACAATTTCCCCACGGCCAATCCACCCTAACCTGTACATCCCTGGGCACTACGGAACAATTTCCCGCGACCAATCCATCCTAAACTGCACATCCCTGGGCACTACGGGACAATTTCCCATGGCCAATCCACCATAACCTGTACATCCCTGGGCACTACGGGACAGTTTCCCGCGACCAATTCCCCACGGCCCACCCACCCTAACCTGCACATCCCTGGGCACTACGGGACAATTTCCCCACGGCCAACCCACCCTAACCTGCACATCCCTGGGCACTACGGGACAATTTCCCCATGGCCAACCCATCTTAACCTGCATATCCCTGGGCACTCCGGGACAATTTCTCCACGGCCAACCCATCTTAACCTGCATATCCCTGGGCACTACGGGACAATTTCTCCACGGCCAACCCACCTTAAGCTGCATATCCCTGGGCACTACAGGACAATTTCCCCACGGCCAACCCACCCTAACCTGTACATCCCTGGGCACTACGGGACAATTTCCCCTCGGCTAACCCACCCTAACCTGCACATTCCTGGGCACTATGGGACAATTTCCCCACGGCCAACCCACCCTAACCTCCATATCCCTGGGCACTACGGGACAAATTTCCGCGGCCGATCCACCCTAACCAGCACATCCCTGGGCTCTATGGCACAATTTCCCCACGGCCAATCCACGCTAACCTGCATAT
Organism: Chiloscyllium plagiosum; assembly: GCF_004010195.1. Classification (NCBI taxonomy): domain Eukaryota; kingdom Metazoa; phylum Chordata; class Chondrichthyes; order Orectolobiformes; family Hemiscylliidae; genus Chiloscyllium; species Chiloscyllium plagiosum. Next base: position 5,822 of record NW_025199035.1, read on the forward strand.
CCCTGGGCACTACAGGACAATTTCCCACGGCCGATCCACCCTAACCT